>NC_143052.1:24700151-24851666 GCF_052426305.1 Pelodiscus sinensis | reverse complement strand
TAAAATATTAAATCAAATACTTACATTTATCTTCTGAAATTAGTAAAAGCTGGTTTTCCAGAAAAGAACTTTTGTCTGCAACTGGATAGAGAAACTGTAAAAGGAAATTATGTGAAAATAATGGTCAAGAGGCTTTGTTGCTAAAGCTAATATAAGTTCTTTATAATTTTAAGAAGTTTATTTGACAGCAGAATAACTTTTGTAGACAGCCTGCCACATTGATAATCCTCCATAAATAACAGCATCAGCATTATTACAGATGAAAATCATTGTTAGTTATCATGAATATTGGTATGCTCTACACATTGGCAGACCATCCATTATCCCCCTTATTCCTTTTCTGAATATAGCTGTGATACTGCATATAAAGCATGCCATGTGATATATCAGGGGCTCTGCAGAAAGTCTTTTCTCTATTCATATATTTATATCATTAATGCCTATGAAGTTATGAGAATTATGTTGTATTGCTGCCTCTAAAACATGATGAAAATTGGGGATTCAGCCAGATACTAGCTCTATAGCGACAACAGCAAGGAGAGCAAGCAATACTCAGGTGGAGGGATAACTCAGGGGTTTGAGCAGTGGCCTGCTAAACCCAGCCTCCTGAGTTCAATCCCTGAGAGGGCCATTTAGTGATCTGGGGCAAATCTGTCAGGGATGGCACTTGGCCCCCTTCTGTGATGGCAAGGGACTGGACTTGATAACCTCCCCAGGTCCCTTCCAGTCCTATGAGATAGTAGTGTCAACAGTCATTGCCCAGCAAGGGAGCTACAATGCATCACTGGCATGAGGCTACACCAAGGGAATTGCTCAACTGTGCTTAAGGACTCAGTTATGCCCATCAGACATTCGCGGACTTGTTTTCTCCAAACATATGCCCTAAGGGTAAACATAGGGGCCCAGGCTTGGCCTTTCCCCTTCACCAAAACTCCAAGCAATAAGGACAATGACAAAAATTAAGATTCCAACTGATGGGACTGGCCCAGATTTCAAGAGTGAAATCTGTGTACTTTTGACTGCAATATCCAATGGGGTGAGAAAAAATGGCTTGCTCTAGATGTTGCCCAGTCTAACGAGGTTGAGAGTTTAGACTGTGTGTTTGTATTTTATTTTATTTTGGCAACTACTCTGACTTCTTGCCCAACAGTTACAATCACTTAAATTCTCTCTTGGTAGTCAAACTTATTTTATTGTGTACGTTTACCAGTAAGTTTATACAGTAAACTCTGTTGGTCCAGCATCCAATGCTCCGGCACTCCTGATGGTCCGGCACCATCAGGAACCCGGAAGTGCTCCGGCTGCCGGACAATTGGAACTGCTCTGTGCCCGGCTTCCCCGATTCAGCCGCTGCTGAAACTGACCAGCAGCTGAATCGGGGAAGCCGGGGGCAGAACAGCTGAGGTGCTGCTGGGTTGGTCCCATAGCACTGCCCCTCGGGGCTGCGGGACCAACCCGGCAGCATCCCAGATGCTCTTGGGGATGCCTGGGGAAGAGCAGGCGCAGCTGGGGTGCAGCTGGAACACCTCTGCCCCGGGCTTCCTGGAGTCAGCCGCTGATCAGTTTCAGCAGCGGCTGAATCGGGGATGCCTGGGGCAGAGCAGCTGGGGTGCTGCCGGGTTGGTCCGATAGCACTGCCCCTTGGCGCTGCGGGACCAACCCGGCAGCACCCCAGCTGTTCTGTCCCAGGCGTCCCCGATTCAGCTGCTGGTCAGTAGCTGAAACTGACCAGCAGTGGCTGAATTGGGGACGCCTGGGGCAGAGCAGGACTATCAGAAGAGGGGGGCTATGAGGGGTCTGGCATGGCATCCCTCCCACCCCACCCCAGACCTTCATAGCCCCCCCCCTTCCAATAGTCCGGCATATCTGATAATCCGGCACCCCTGGGTCCTAAAGGTGCCGGATTATCGGAAGTTTACTGTATGAAGTTTAAAACTTGAGCAGATTTGCCATACAAAAGCTGGGGTGAATCAATTAATACATTAGAATGTATATTCCTGAGGTATGGTGCCAGAAGCTGGGGTGATTTGGTTGATGCCTTCATGTGTGGCTCTGGCAGCATTCATGCAATCTAGCCTGGGTGTGGGGGACTCCACATGCAGATGTGCTGAGTGATAACAGCACCTGGAGGGGTGGCTGTTGTCACTAGCAAGGCACTGTGACAGATGCCCAGGCTGAAGAAAATTCAGGCTGCACCCTGGGGACGATTCCATCACAAATATAATCTTGGAAATATTCAAGATAGATAAAACAGACAGTTCAAATCAACAGTATAGTCAATTTATACTGAAACACAAATATTACAAAATCATACTGCATCTGAGTTACATAATGCTGTATATTTGCATGGGGAACATGAAACAGGTATAGGAAGTCCCCAATTTACAAACGGGTTGTGTTCCGAAAGGTTGTATGTAAGTCAGTTGTTTGGAACTCACAACACATTTTCCCATAAGAACCATGTTATAAATGGTGGTTTAGTTTCTCAGGCTAGCCCATAAAACATATATAACCCAGAACATAGACAAAATACTATATATTTGCAATGAGAAAATAGTAGAAATAGCTTTTTTTAACCCTGAATGCTGGGGCTTGAGGAAAGGCAGGAGGATGAGAAGGTTGGTGGAAAGTCTGAAAAGGACTCCTGAGAATTCCCTGTTGCCCTGCCTCTGCAGGTTCTGTGTGGACTCCTGTAGCCAGCCCCAGCCCCCGGATGCCTCTCCCACCTCACCCCCCACCACTCAGGCACCGCTCCACCTCAGGCACCCTCCACAACCAGTCCCCAGACGTGTCCCCCAGCCCCTGCAGATTGCAACCAGCCCTGGCTCACCAGGAGGTGGCAAGCAGCACAAGCGCAGGCAGGGAATCTGTGCTGCCCCCTACCAGAGGAGTAGGGGGCAGCACAGATCCCCTGAGGCTGCAGGTAAGCTTTTGTTTGGATGCATGAATGTTTGTAAGCTGGATGTTTGTAACTTGGGGAAGGGCCTGTTCTTATACACTCCTGCGCTTTTCACTTTAAAGATATAAATAAAAGTTACATTCAGATTAGCTGAATCATTTACCTGTACTCGGATACAGCTATCCACAGCCTTTAGGACTCTTACGTTATTAATTGGGTGAATTTCAATGAGCAAGGCCAAACACTTAGAAACTGCAAAAAGAACACAAGTTTCAAACTATATATGAATCTGTTGTATAAAGTTTTGTTCCATAAAATAAAAAGATACACACAGAATTAGTGTTGCAAAACCGTAATCTCCCCCCCCCCGCATATTTTTTTCCTTCCTCCCACCCCTTCTTCCCCCATTTATTCTTGGATCTGGACATCCAACACAGCGGTCGTCTGAAGAAGTGGGTTGTGCCCATGAAAGCTCATGATACCACCTACATGTTTTGTTAATCTGTAAAGTGCTACCAGACTATTTGTTGTTGTTTAAGTTTTTCCTGTTACAGACTAACTCAGCTACCCCTCTGAAGCGCAACAACAAAGTTAGTTTTACCTTCAAATTAAAAGTAAGTCACTTTTGGTACCTGGCTGCAGTAGATGATTTACTCTTTCTTCCTTTGTTGACTGAAGAAAACTGACTGCTACTTAACAAAAAACAAAATATGCATATTCACAATTTCATCTTATTGGAATTTCCAAATATCAAATCACATCAAATCTAACAGAAAAAAATTCATTTGTGAGCCAAACTTTAAAGAAACACCACAACAGCTGCTGCAGATGTACTAGATATGTAGAAACTTAAGAAGCAGTCTGTTTCCAAATAGACCAAAAAAAAAAAAAAAAAAAGCAGTCACAGTAATCACATTTCCACCTAGATACTCTAGTGACATATTCCTTAAAAATGCAAAAAAGTATACTGTAAAGAGCTATATGAATAAATATTTGTTATTTCTAGATTTAAAAATTTACCAAATTAGTAAAATAAAAACTTTTCTTTATCATGACATAGTATATTTTAATGAGATAAAGACAACACTTACCTAATAATGTCTTTTCATTGTTGATCGAACAACTGATTATGTGTAGATCTTTTTCAAAGGTATACAGATGCTATTGAGAAATACATTTTGAGCTAAATACATAATGTAGCTTGTTCAGATTCACCTACTTAATACCTGTACAAACTATTTCTAAAGTCTCTACTTGTTAGGAAAACACCGATGAGTATTTCTTTAAACAAACATTCCAAAGGCCAGAAGAACTATATTCTGATGCTATGTTTTAGCACTCTTCTCCACCCTTTATGCATTGCTTTTTTTCTTCCGCATCCAATCTGCCACTAGATCTATACAGGCAAACCTTGAAGTCAGCATAAAACCCCACTAATCTCCACACAGTTCTGCTCAGGCTGTCCACATGGATCCAACTGTTGTACTGTATAATCTCCTCTTGTAGGACCATGTGGCATATACATGTGGCAGCAGACAGAACCTTGTGGGCACACATGTACTACAAGTAACAAAATAAATAATTACTTTATAGAAAAGATATTCAGTTAGGCTATTTTTTAGACACAGGAGAGGACTCAGGTTCATAGATGGCCAATGCAGTGTCAAATAAATTAGACTGCTATGCAGACAGGGTACAACAAATGCTTTACACTGGGGTGAATGCTTTACACTGGGGTGTGGAAAGGTCATAACAGCAACTTCTATTTAAAAACAAACACTTCGGACAGACATAAGAATGTCATTTTGTAGGGTATGAGAACCCAGAAAACAGAGACAGTCTCCTATCCAGATTTAGATGTTGCATTAGCCTTACCTCATTGTGTTTATTAAGAGGATCATATAATCCAATGCAAGTATTTCTCCCACTTCCCTGTAAATTAAATAACTATCAATTTATTGAGGTTTACATAAACATGTTAAACATTGCTTTCTCTTTCCATTCCTGTTCACTCCTGTCCATTTTCATACATGTTACTTCAATTCCAAAAAATGGGAATAAGAAAATACGAGGGAGGGGTTTGGATGGGTCTTGTTCTTTGTGGTTGGTTTGGTTTTTAGAACAGTTATATATGATAGGCTCTCTGCTCAAGCTCTACAAGCACAGAGTGGCAATGAAGTAATATCATAGAACCCTTTGTCCATAATGGAAAGGGATTCTCTGCTGGTCCTCTATAGGATATTTTGGGATAGGATGCACCAGATCCGGGAAACCTGCAATTATATAGATTCAGTGGCTAAAAACTTCATATCGGGTGCGGCGAGGTAAAGCCCTGCAGTTCCGCAGGTATCTGCATCTGTGGATATCCATGGCTCATTTTTGCTGTTATAGACGTGGATATAGATACAAATTTTGTAATGCCATAGGGCTCTGCAGAGAGGCTCAACAAAGCCCAGTAGCCTACCCGCAGTTGGAGGAAGAGAGCCTACCCGCAGTTGGAGTACCGTAGAGATTACAATTTAGACAAACACTAAATAGATTTTACAAGCTATTCAAAAGCTCCAGATTGTCAGCACAATTATTCAAAGTCTACTATCTTGTAAAAAAAACCCAAAACCCATCATCTATCAGCTATATAATGATGTACTGGGTGTTTTAAACTACTTTTGAACTCAAATAAATTAAACTATTTCTTTTCTAATAGAACATAAGAATGGCCATACTGGGTCAGACCAAAGGTCCATCCAGCCCAGTATCCTGTCTACCGACAGTGGCCAATGCCAGCCACCCCAGAGGGAGTGAACCAAACAGGTAATGATCAAGAGATCTCTCTCCTGCCATCCATCTCCACCCTCTGACAAACCGAGGCTGGGGACACCATTCCTCACTCATCTTGGCTAACAGCCATTAATGGACTTAACCTCCATGAATTTATCTAGCTCTTTTTTAAACTCTGTTATAGTCCTAGCCTTCACAACCTCCTCAGGCAAGGAGTTCTACAGGTTGACTGTGCACTGTGTGAAGAAGAACTTCCTTTTATTTGTTTTAACCCTGCTGCCCATTAATTTCATTTGGTGGCCCCTATTTCTTATATTATGGGAACAAGTAAATAACTTTTCCTTATTCACTTTCTCCACACCGCCCATGATTTTATAGACCTCTTTCATATCCTCCCCCCCCCCCCCTTAGTCTCCTCTTTTCTAAGCAATTCTCTTTACGGTTTTTCATGCTTCAGGTTTTCCAGATCTATTTCAATATATTTGACTAGCAATATTGTTGCATATCCATTTTCAGTTAGAAGCTACAGGTTGAATTTCTCTAGTCTGCGAACATTTGTGGTCCAGCATAATTTTACTTAGCTGGATGTCAATTTATCATGGGCATGGCCAATTTTCTCGTAGTCCCATAACATTTGTTTACAGCCACCAGTCTTAGCTCTCAGTGATCTGCACTGTTATTTGGCTCTAATTTACCCCTAAACATCTTCAAAGATCCCAGTAAGCAGTGGAAGTGTTGGTAATCCTGCTAGACAATATTGACTTCCCATGGTTCAGCAAATTCTCTGGTTCAGCATTGGTCAGGTCGGACTAGAAAGGTTTAACCTGTACTACCTCTCTCAAAGTGTGCATAAAGTTACAAGACTAATAACGCCACATCCAGTTATGCAGACTTGCACACATCAAACTATAATCATTGAATCTGATCAATACAACACCATTATTTTTAAATAATAGAGCATGAGAAAAGGGAGGTGTCATAGTTTGCAAAATTCCCACATCTTGTTTTATGAAATATATGCAAAGTCCTTCGTTTTCAGTTTATTTTATTCTAATCAAGAATTTATCAGTGTTTATTACCACAACCAAAAAAAAGAAGAAAATTAATGCAAAAATATTAATTTATCTGTGTAAATATCGAGGTTTATATTATTGAATAGAAAGATGGGAAGTATTCAGTAGATTAATGCTTTGAATTCGTTTCATCAATGTGATTTGATGTAGAAATAAGACAACTAAAAGCAAAATGCCACCTGTGAGTTTAAGAAACAATATATCTCTAATCTCCAAATAAATCTTTTCATTTGAATAAATATTTTACTTTTGCAAACCTAGTATTATTAGCCTATAAATTTTTACATTTAATAATTGAACGACATCATTTGCAGCTCATATGTTCAACATCATCCTTTTCTCCTTTTTTAAAATACTTTTGAATACTTCCTAGCATTCTGAAACATAGTCTGATACAGATTTTCATTTTCTTCCCATTTTACTGTGTTAAATCTTTAAGCTATCATCAACTAACAACTCGAAATGTACATGTGATGGCATGAGATTCATCAGTAAGTACAGATTCACATGCACTTCAGGGTTTGTGTGTGCCTGTTTGTTCACTGTAGTCTCTTCCAGATTAAGAAACAGACTTATTTCATCAGGCAGTTTTGTGTATAAACTTAAACTAATGTATTATTGTAATACATATATCTCATACATTGTACGGAAAGGGGTGCCAATGTAGACACAGCCATTGTGTGTGTGTGTGGAGGGGGGGAAAAT
Organism: Pelodiscus sinensis; assembly: GCF_052426305.1. Taxonomy (NCBI): domain Eukaryota; kingdom Metazoa; phylum Chordata; order Testudines; family Trionychidae; genus Pelodiscus; species Pelodiscus sinensis. The sequence goes on along the minus strand of NC_143052.1, from coordinate 24,844,211 downwards.
CAGTGGAAGCAGGAAGGTGGACCTTGTATTCAAGCTTTTACTAAAATAATTTCAAGATTAGAAAAAAATGTGACTTCTGTTTTTTATGGCATATACAGTTGTCACAAGGGTTAGAAGAAAAAAACCCTTATTGGTCACAAGGTAAACACTTCTGCCCTGAAAAGCCAAGTAGGAATCCTGTAAATGCACCTGGTAACAACGCCAGCATAAGAGAGGCTTGATGTGGAACTTAATTGATTATTACAGCTATGATTCCAGTGTTTATGAAATACTCTTTGCTTAAAAAAAAAAAAAAAAAGCACAGAAAAGACGAGAATATTGCTCCTGCTCCGACTGAAGTCATTAAGGTCTTTCAGTTGGTCCTGCTCAGGAGAGCACTTGAATCACTGTAATTCAGTGGAACTTAAGCACGTGCTTCCTCCCTTCCCCCAATGACATAGAAGCATAGAAGAGTTTTGTTGTTGAAAACTTAGTTTGTGGTAGCATGTATAAAAAGCTAAGAAAATGCATGATCAGGCCCTTATATGTACTTAAACCCTTTCTTTTTTCAGTTTAAAAAAATTCCAGCATTTTACAAAAAATCATTTTTCCTGCTTTTTTTTTTTTTTTTTTACTTTTATCTTTCAAATTTATAAAAAATAACTTGAAAGTAGGAATAAGGGATCTTCTGGAAAAGGGCTTATTTTCCGCAAGATCCCATCTAGACTGGCGCTTTTCTCCGGCAAAACCCCGAGCCGGAAAAAAGTGGCAGCCATGTTCATGCAAATGCCGCGGGGGATATTTAAATCCCCAGCGGAATTTGCAATTCCGAAGTGTCTAATTAGCATCCCTTTTACGGAAAAGGGTGCCAGTGTAGACACAGCCAATATGTTTGGTCTTTCCCCACTTGGCAGATACAGATTTTTTTTCTATTTGTGTTTAATGGGACAGACGCCAGAATAGCTCAGTTTAGTTTACATAATTATTTGAGCATCAGGCTACTGACAATGTCAGTATGAACATGAAATGCTTTGTCAAGTGTTGAAGTTAACTGCTGGTAGAGAGCCAGCAAGAAAGACTCACATGTTTAAGTGTGTCTCACAAAAATGATGGCTCACTGATTGTATATAGTTTACAGTGATTATATTAAAAAAAATCAGTCTAAATTTCCTTGGGCAGGGGTGGAGAAAGGGACAACTATCTACTATATTTCAAAGAGTTTATCTGTTTGTGTGTCTGTCTGCCTGGCTACGTCTACACTGGCCCCATAAAACGGAAGAGGCATGCAAAGCAGGTAAGTCAGAACAGGGAAATCCGCGGGGGATTTAAATATCCCCCGCGGATTTAAATAAACATGGCCGCCGCTTTTTTTCCGGCTTGGGGAAAAGCCGGAAAAGAGCGTCTAGACTGGCGCGATCCTCCGGAATAAAGCCCTTTCCTGGAGGATCTCTTATTCCTACCTGAAAGTCCTACTTTCAGGTAGGAATAAGAGATCCTCCAGGAAAGGGCTTTATTCCGGAGGATCGCGCCAGTCTAGACGCTCTTTTCCGGCTTTTCCCCAAGCCGGAAAAAAAGCGGCGGCCATGTTTATTTAAATCCGCGGGGGATATTTAAATCCCCCGCGGATTTCCCTGTTCTGACTTACCTGCTTTGCATGCCTCTTCCGTTTTATGGGGCCAGTGTAGACGTAGCGCCTGTGTGTCTGTCTGTCTCCCAGCCAGGGGACATGCACTCTTCCCCTGGCTGTGCCCATTACAGCTGTGGGAGCTAAGAAGAGGTGCTTCTCACCTAGTCCCAAGCTGCTATGGTGAGAGAAGGCAGGAATAGTCCTCTCTTCCTGGGGCAGCCTACGAACCCCTCATCCCCAGTGCCATCCCAAAACAATGATGTATATGAATAAAAAACAAAACAAACAAAACTTAGAGTTAAGGACCCGAGCAATGCCAGGTAAGTCGTCTAGTAAATATAGGGAGGAACGAGGAAACCTGCAGATTCTGGGTAATACGTATCTACTGATCTTGAATAAAATTAAGAAAGTTTTTCAATATAATTTTTGTGCATTAGTTACAGAGTAGAAACATGAAAAAACCCACTCATAATTCAGAAGATATTCATCACCAGTTTGCAATAGTTTTAAAGTAGGTAAAAAATGGGACTTTATCTAAACTATACTGTATGTGTGGCTAACTTACAAATTCAAGATCTTGCCCTTTCCTGTACAAAAAGAAAAGAGTCCTGCAAACATCAGCAAGGTGGAAATGTTTTGTCATACATAAGAGAACAACAAAAGTATTGCTGAACCTACTTTATTAGTCAATCAAATAAGTTACTTCAAAACAAAAACAATCACCTCAGGTCAAATCCTGCCTCCATTACGGTCAATGGCAAGAACTCCAGTTGCCTTCAGTGAAGCCAGAATTTCAATTTAAGGCTTACAAATTTCCTAAGGCTATGTCTACACTGCCGCTTTTTATCGGAAAAAGGTACGCAAATTGCACTCAGCAATTTGTGTACTTTTTCCAATAGTTTTGTTGGAAGAGGCTTCTCTGAAATTTGGCCCATCTACACTGGGTCAAATTTCGGAAAAACCTCCTCTTTCAGAAGAGCCCTTCTTCCTCGTGGCATGAGGAAGACAGAGCTTCTGAAAGAGCGTGTCTGCTCTTCCACAAAGAATGTCGGAAGAGCAGACGCGTTCCCTGGAAAAGCTCCATAGTTTAGACATAGCCTAAGCTTTGGCAATTTGATGCAAACAGTGTTTTATGTGCAGGATGGAATTTATACTTTTTGCATATAATTTCAACTCCTGGAGGAAAAAAATTAGATTACACAAGGATCTGAGATCATTCAGACCCCCCCCCCATCATGCAAACACACCAGCATGGAAGGACACAATCCTGCATGTAGTCTCACTGACTTCAATAGGAATCTATCTGGGCATTAAGGCTTGCATGGATCCCACAGAATGCTAGACACTATATTTGTTTGTCTCATACAGACAACTCAAAGGATGCATACTTAAAAAAAAAAAAAAATACAACATACGACCAGCCCTCAAATTTGTCCAGTGGTGACAATATTCCAAGGAATACTATTCACTCCAGTAATATGTTTTAAATTGTAAAACTCAAACAAAACATACCTGTGGCCTTCCCAACTGTGCAAGGCTCCAGTTGCTGGTTCTGTAGGGGCTCATCTAGACTATGTGGAAGATTCAAAAGAGGATATGCAAATTCCTGTGGAATTTGCATATCTTCTTCCGATCTCACTTTCGAAATGCAGATGCATTTTTTCCTGCAACCCCCCCTGTGACGGGGCCCCGCAACCCCGCACTAAAGCCCCGCGTCAAGCACCTTATTCGGGCGGCGGGGAGGCTGCGGGAGGGGCGGAGCTATCCAGTGACGTCAGCATGATGTCCCCCTTCGGCACCGGGCGCAGCGGGAGTTTTAAACGCCGCCCCCGAGCTGTGTAGGGGAGGGGGATGCGGCGGAAAGACAAATGCCGGAGATCAGAGCCCTCGACCCCGGAAGACAGGCGAGGGCACGAACACGCAGCCGTGGAAGGCAGGACATTGCAGACACCCGTGGAGCAACGGGGTCCAGAAGGCCTTCTGGAGCGACGATCACCGGGTAAGCCAGCAGCAGGGGAGGGGAGCCGGAACGGAGAGGAAGTAGCCCAGGGCGGGGTCATATAAGAACCCTGCATATTGGCAGGTTTCAGCCAGATGCCCCTGTCAGCCGGACCCGGACCAAAACCGGTCCACGTCCTTTAGGGCCCTGCGCTGGGGCCCAGGAGTGAGGGTGGGCCCGGGCCCCCCTCTTTCCTCTCCCTCTCCTGGAGTAGCTAAGAAGGAAACGTCCGAGAGAATGACTAAGGGGCGTTTCGGACATGTGTGGCCGGGGATCGGCGAGAAAAGTGCATCACAGGGGGCGACGATAAGGGCATGGAACAAGCGGGCACCAGACTATTCCGTCCGCGCTCGGACACCCCGAACTTACCCCGGAAGGGGTAAAGCCCAGGCTGTGTGGGCACTGTCGGAGGACAGAGACCCGAATAGAATAGCGCCACTGCCGTTGGAGCCAATTCCCCAAAATCAATGACGGGCGACACTGTAGGGGGAGTTGAAATCTCTACACCCCCCTTTTCCAAAAAGCCGCTTTTCCTCAAAAAATGAGGTTTATGCGGCTTTTCAAAAAGGGGAGGTGCCGAAAAAATGCATCTTGATTATTTTCACTTTCGAAAGCTCTACTTTCGAAAGTGAGATCAGAAAAAGATATGCAAATTCTGCGGGAATTTGCATATCTCCTTTTGACACTTTAGTGTAGTCTAGATGAGCCCTGAGAGACTGACCTACCCAGGAGGAAGATCTGCCTACTTTGGCGAGACAAGGGTATTAACAAAAAACATGTTCATCAGGATAGAGCAGTTTAGGAAGTGGAAACCTCATGTAAAAGTATTCTTCACTCTGCTACACTCAATTTTCAGGATATCCCTTCCACCCCGCTATCATCACCTGGAATTACACAACCTGCAGAGTTTACCGTACTTCAGCCCTAGGAAATATAACTACAAGTTGAACTTCTCTAGTCTCAGAATCCCTGGTCCAGCAACATCCATAAGTTTCCCATGGTCCCATACAGTTTGTTTACAGCCCTCACTCTCAATGTTCTGTGTTGTTATTTAGCTCTAATTTACCCCTAAATGTCTTCTAAGAGCCCAGTAAGTAGTGAAAGTTTTGGTAATGCTGCTAGACAATTTTGACCTCCCGTGTAGTTCATCACTGGCCAGGTCCCAAGGGTGCTGAACTAAAAAGACTCAACCTGTAGCTGGAGATGGGAAGGCAAACATGCTGAGCAAGCTCAGTGAATCCTGCTACTGTTACTCAAGAGCCTGACTGCCATATGAAGTGATGAGACTGCCCAATCTGCAGTCCTGGAATGCTTAGTGAAAGATTCCATACATGCTAGAAAAAAGGCACTTTCCCCCTTATGAACAAAAAGTGGCCTCCTCAAGTCTGTGGAGACCAGATTTGCTGTCAACAGCTGCGCAAATGAACTTTGCATAGTTCAGAATAAAATATTTATGGATTTTTGTGAAATGCAAGAATCTGATCTCATGAAACTAAAATACTAAAAACAAAAAAAAGACAAGACAAGACAAAAAGGAGCCTTGCTAATACTGCCAGGTGATGCATAAAAGCACCATAACTCTCCATGGGTATGTCTACACTACAAAGTTAATTCGAACTAACAGACGTTAGTTCGAATTAACTTTGATAGGCGCTACACTAGCGCTCCGCTAGCTCGAACTTAATTCGAACTAGCAGAGCGCTTATTTCGAACTAGGTAAACCTCATTTTACGAGGACTAAGCCTAGTTTGAATTAGTTAGTTCGAATTAAGGGCTGTGTAGCAACTTAATTCGAACTAGTGGGAGGCTAGCCCTCCCCAGCTTTCCCTGGTGGCCACTCTGGGCACTACCGGGAAACTCTTCTGCCCCCCTCCCGGCCCCGGACCCCTTAAAGGGGCACAGGCTGGCTACGGTGGCCATGCCAGGTGCAAGCCTGCCAGCACCCAGCCAGCAGACCCTGCACGGCTCGAGCCAGCCACCCGCTGCCACCCAGCCCTCAGCCTCTTTCCGGGACCAGGCTGATGGCTCCCGGGAGCCTGCCTGGGTCCGCAAGAGGCGGGAGTCCGCATGGTCTAGTGCGGAGATCATGGACCTCATCCACAACCTCCGCACTAGGCACAAGAAAGTGGCCGTCTAAGGCAGGATAGCTTCCAGCCTGGCCACCGGGGAGCAGGTTTGCATGAAAGTCAAGGTGGTCCACTGAGACCCCCAACCCTGAGCCCTGCGCTTAGATTGTCCGTACTGGGTCAGACCAAAGGTCCATCTAGCCCAGTAGCCTGACTGCTGACAGAGGCCAACACTAGGTACCCTGGAGGGGATGGACCGAAACAATGACCAAGCCATTTTTCTCGTGCCATCCATCTCCAGCCTTCCACAAACAGAGGCCAGGGACACCATTTCTACCCCCTGGCTAGTACCGCTCCATGGACCCAGCCTCCATGATTTTATCTAACTTCTCTTTAAACTCTGTTATAGTTCTAGCCTTCACAGCCTCCTGCAGCAAGGAGTTCCACAGGTTGATTATTTGCTTTGTGAAGAAGAACTTTCTGTTATTAGTTTGAAGCCTGCTACCCATTCATTTCATTTGGTGTCCTCTAGTCCTTCTATTATGGGAACTAATGAAGAACTTTTCTTTATGCACCCTCTCCACACCACTAATGCTTTTATAGACCTCTATCATATCCCCCCTCAGTCTCCTCTTTTCTAAACTGAGAAGTCCCAGTCTCTTTAGCCTCTCTTCATATGGGACCTGTTCCAAACCCCTGATCATTTTAGTTGCCCTCCCCTCTCCCACCCTCTCTCTTCCCCTCTCCCACCTCCTTTTCCCAGTTTCCCCGAGTTTCGTTCAATAAAGAGAGTTTCTATTTTTGAACACGTGTCCTTTATTTTGTACATCAGGAAGGGGGGCTAGGGAAGGGTAAGTGGAAGGAGGTGAGGGAGGAATGGGGTACGAGCCCCCGACGGGGAGGACTGGGCTGGCTCTGCGGGCTTCTTGGGGCGGAATCTCTCCTGAAGCCCCTTGATTGACCCCCCCCCTCCGGATGGCAGCCTGCAGCAAGTGCAGCCGGGCTGATGGCCGAGTGCTGTGATGTGCCAAGTGTGGGCACTCAGGGCACTCCAAGCCAGGACTGCTTTGCATTGGGGAACCCCTGAGAACTGTCTGTCCGGGGTGGGGGTCAGGTCCCTGTAAGCACAGCCCTCGGCTAGCCTGAGGCAGCAGCTCCACGCTCTAAGTCCTAATCTGATGCCCTACCGGCACTGCTTCCGGCCAGCCTTAACCTCGGTTCAGGGTCCACTCAGTATGGACATGCTAGTTTGAATTAGCAAAACGCTAATTCGAACTAATTTTTAAGTCTAGATGCACTAGTTCGAATTAGCTTAGTTCGAATTAACTAATTCGAACTAAGCTAGTTCGAATTAGTGCTGTAGTGTAGACATACCCTATGAGGTCCTGCATGCAGAAGAAAAAGGAATTCTGCTTTCCTTTAGCCTCCTCCTTCCCTCTTCTTTTTAGAAGCCCCGCTGGATGCTCTGCATGCTTTCAGCTCAGCTATCGGGATATGGCAAGTCAAAGAAAAAGCAGGGGCATCCCTAGCAATGCAGTTCCACTGGAAGTCCATTGCCCTGCAATCTGTGTTCCCAGCAGATTCCCTAAATTCCACATGAATATAGGTGGATACTAGATTTTTCTAACTGAACCCAAATTCTTCCAGAGCAGGAATTGCCCCCAACCAACTTCTGAATTCCTTGAATCTCCACAAGATTTCATACAGAGTGTTTTCTCTTCCTTACATGCACTAGGGAGAACAGGTCCCTAAAGGGAGTCTATTGAAGTCGAAGTGAGGATAACTCTAGAAGGATACTCAAAAAGTTAAAGATACTTCATAATTCATGACCACTATAGGTAGGGTTTAAAACTACACAAAGCATAGCATAAAGAGGCTATTTTTACCATTACAAAATTTAAAGATGTCACTTATACAGAACCATGTTTAAGAGAAATAGCTCTGCTTGAATTCAGTAGATTCTGCCTCCCTTGAGGAACTCAGCTCTCAAGATGGAAGAATTTGCTGTTTATGAGGAATTTGTCTAAGTAATGGATGTTTGTTCAGGATGAAATTCTGGTCACAGTAAAATCAATGGCAAAACTCCAATGGACTTGAATGAAGCCAGGATTTCACTCCCAGTCTCTCCAGCCTTACCCCAAGGAAAGAAAACAATTTTGTAAGTAACCTGAAGTTACCCAAAACCTGTAGTCAATCAAAATACTGGTTTTAATTCCTAATTAAAAGAAATGTAAAATGCAAGTATTAGATTAAATTAGATGAACTATTACTTTCTGGTATATTTGAACAGACTTCTATGCTACAGATTTACTGTGACCAGTCCGGTTGGTCGGTTTGCTGTATTGTTTTTACCCTGACCCCATCAAAAGGTCCTGCATTTCCCCATAGTCTTGCCTTGGAGTTGCTATGTTAGCGAGTCTGCCTATACCTTTAACTGCACCGTGCCTCAGTGCACCCCCCCCTCACCCTCCATCTACGGGCGATCTCCCTCATTTATCACCAGGTGTTCCCTCCTCCGGGGGTGAGGGGAGAGAGGGGGGCCCGGGCCCGCCCTCACTCACGGGCCCCAGCCCAGGGCCCTAATGATGTGGACCTTCTGTGGTCCGGTCCAGCTGACGGGGAAGAGAAGGGAGGGGAATGTCCCTGCCGAAACCCGTCAGCCCGCGGGTGCTTGCTGCCCTGCCCTGGGCTGCTTCCTCTCCTGCACTGGTCCTGCTGCCCCTGCCCGGGGCCTACCTGGACCTCTAGCGGCTCGGCTGCCCCGCTCTGCCACTGGGCTCGGGTTCCCGTTGCTCCACGGAGGCCTGGCTGGCGTGCGCCCACACTGACACACACCACAACCCCTCCCTCTCTTAGCACCAGGCAGCATTTAAATCTCCCACCGTCCCTGGCATCTGATGTGACACGGTTCTGACATCATGTGCATGGCTCCGCCTGCCCTGTTGCGTCCGAGCCGCGTTTCAGCCGCTGTGCTGCAAGACATTCTGTGGCCCGCGAGCACCTGGCACAATGCCGGTACCTTGCTCCCGGCGCAGTAAAACTGGGCATTCACGGCGGGGGCTGCAGTGCGGCTACGCTGCCCCATCACACTTACCTTCCATGTATAAATAATTTTTCCATTTCTTTCAACATTTACTGTGTACAGTGTTGCTGCACTCTTCTCAAAAGTGTCTGAAATGAGAAATTTTAAAGGCATAAGACACTCGTTTGGATTGATCATTGTAGAACTATCTGATTAATACAAATTAGTATTAGTGTTACATCTGTAAAAACACTTAAATGGAGGCCTTTCTTCAGCATTGTGTGCATCAAAAAATTCCTCTCTTCTTGAGGATAATAGTGTAGTACACAGAGTTCTATTTAATCCTAAATTAAACTTCAAATGAGATGCAATGAGTTTTAAAGCTTATGGAAATGGAGCTTAATTTCTGAACATTCCCCACTCACTTACTGAATCATATGAAAACCATACCTGATGTAACAGCTCTAATTGTCATGGTAATGGAATTCAACCATCTCTTTGCAAAACTTCTGAAGGCAGCACTGTCAGCAGCAGCAGTGAAGAAGTGAGGGTGGCATGGAAGTATTTATACTTTATAAGTATTGCCACCTTCATCTCTGTGTTGCTGCTGGCAGCGGCACTGCCTTCACAGCTGGTGTCCAGTCAGCAGCTACTGCTCATGGGCCACCCAACTCTGAGTGTGCACAGTAAACTGTTTTTTCTCCCTAAATCTTTTTGTGCCCTCCCACCCAAATACATTCCAGATACCCTAGTTTGAGAACCACTGCATTGGGGTACCTGGAAACAAAGCAGCACAAGAGCATTTATAATGATCCCATGTGTCAAGGAAGCATAGATAAGAGACTGAGGGTGGAGGAGGGGAAGATTATGAGAAAGCCAAGATGGACATGAAGGGAAAAGAGAAGGACCAGGTAACAGGGAAGCCCGAAACAAAACAAACAAACAAACAAACAGGAAAAATCGTTATTAGTGTACGTCAAGAAAGACAAAGCTCATATCATATTAAAGACAATAAAAAGACATGCTTTCCTTATGCCACTTTTCTGGAGGCTGTGGTTGTCAAGAGGTTATTACATTGCACATTGGGTGTTATTTGAGAGAGGAAATGTAGTCCACAACAAAAAAATTTGATAGCTACATTTTAACCACTGTATCGTAGTCTGTCAGAGCAATATGGCTCAGCAAGTGTGAATGGAAAAAATTCTTCAAGATTTTTGTTAGGCTATTAGCTGGGTTTGACTCTATTTACTTTATAGTTATCACATAAGGCGGGTAAAGAGTATACCTCTTCCATATGGTCAGGTATTTTTATACTGTTTTGCGCTAACACAATTAGGCCTGGTCTAAACTACATGGGAAAGTCAAAGTAAGATATGCAACTCCAGCTACCTAACTGATGTAGCTGGAGTCGATGTATCTTATATCCCCGTTCACACAACGGAAGGTCAACGGGATCAAATTCTCCTGTTGTCTTCCCTTATACCTCACAAGGAATAGGAGTACCTGTGCCAATGGGGGTGCCCTTTGAGTTCAATCTAGCGAGACTATACTACACCCACTAAATCAAACCCCAGAATATTGACCATAGCAGAGTCGATCTTCCATGTAGTGCAGACATACCCTTAATGATCAGAGCCTGCCTGAGACCAACCTGCTTTCAGTATATAGTTCTTTCCTTGATCCTAGCTATGCCCCATGTCTACATCACTGGACATTCCAAGAGTGACTGCATAACACTCTCACATCTTCAAGGAAGAAAACGTGAATTTCTAATCACAACTAGTATTCCAGTGGCACCTTAGAAACTAACAAGAATATCACAGACATCTACCTTTCCCCACCTCTAATATAATTAACTCACAGACACTTATCTTCCTTTCCCCCTCCCCCCCGCATCCGCCTTCTGTTCTGAAATGTGATTTGTCCTTTTCATATGTGTTCATTTTTTTAATTGTATCCTTTGGTATATATGGTTGTGACTATTTTCTTCCACTATTTGATCTGAGGAAGTGGGTCTGGCCCACGAAAGCTCATCATCTAATAAACCATCTTGTTAGTCTTTAAAGTGCTACATAGTCCTGCATTTGGCTATAGTATCATGAGCATTTGTGGGCAAAGCCCACTTTATCAGATGCCACAAGTCTATTTGCTGTTTTTAAAGTTACAGACTAACACAGCTACCCTCTGAAATATTTTAATTTTCAGTGTTATAATTAGTGCTAAATGAAAAAATGATTTAACGTCTCAAAATTAAAATGATTTTTAAGACCATTAAATCAGTTTTCAAGCAATTCTGAAACTTGCTTGAAGTTTCCTGTATACCGATGGCTGTTTGTGACCTTGCAGCCGGTAGCCACCCCCAACAGATTCCAAATAGCCAGGAAAACTTTGTTCAAATATAGCCGTTTTAATTCATAGCAAGAAGTGCTGCTTGTCTCCTGAACACTCACATGGTTATACTAAGCAAAAATAAGCACAGATTTCCTTCAAAACAGTTGAAAATTTAAATATTAACATGTGTTTATTTTAAAAAGTTTAATTTCTTCAGCTCTGACCAGTGTTTTACAAACACAATGCTTCTACAAAGTAAGACCTATAACTAGAGAAAGTCTGTTTGTGGGCACAAAGCATGAGATCAGCATGATACAAGATATTTTTGTATAATAAGTTCAGCATTATAAAAGATATTTTTGTTCAAAATCCAGTGATTTCAGTTTCACTACTGACAAAACTTATATGGATGCTTAACATGGTTCATACGAATTGTGTCACGAGAATAAAGTTAAACACGTGTGTGAGATTTTACAAGTTAACTACTCAGCTTGAAACTGTAGTAATAGGAACTGAACCCAAAGTAGTTTAATAGTTTAACTAGCTGGCTACAATACAGTGGGTGGCTATGCATAAATATAATTTCTATATTTCTGAAAGGCAGAAAAATCACTAGGCTGACCATAAACTGAAATGCTAGACAGTAACTCTAGTGACATCAGAAAGGCTTATTTTTTAAAATATTTGTTTTTTGCTTTTTTAAAAAAGGCTGTGCACTGCCTATATCTGTGCAAAGTCCACACTAGGGGTCAGATCCATATCACAGTCAATTATTTCAGTATGTAATGATAGATAACAATATATAACATGCATAGAATACTTTTGAACTACAGATATTGGGGTAAGAGGAAAGATAAGGAATTTATTTTTAAAATAATGGAAACTCATCTACTTAGCTTTGTTTATGATAAGCTTGATTGGGGTGAAATCAAACTGATATATACCCTTTTAAAGAGCAACAATACACAGATAACTTTAAAAAAAAATCAACTATGCACCTTATCAAAAGGTGTCCAAATAGACATTCAGAACTTAGTATCTACACTAGTGTCTGTCTCTATCAAGATAATTATTTTTATGCTATTTTTCTACTTTTCTGAACTCAGTCTTTTGCAGTTTAAAAAAAACCCAAAATGAACCAGTTACTGTATTTCACAGGTGAGGCTGGATGGGAGTGGAGGAACCATAGTGCTAAAAATCCAATGGGTTTATTCATGACTTCTTAACTATCACACCACCAAACAGAATAATTTAGCAATCACATTGTTGTGGTATTTCACAATTAATCAAATTTTAATTAGCATTCACTTACAACATGGATAAAAAAATGTTTGTTTTTAAAAGAGGAGGTAACTCAGAGAAAGTATTCTAAACAGATGTTTGGTTTCGAGGACTGAGAGAAAAGTTTTGTGAAAGAAAGGGACAATGTCTAGCATATATGACAGTAGTTTTCTGTAGGAAGTTAAATCTACATAGGTTACTTCCTGCAGTTCACAGCACTTCTCATGTCACCTTAAGTGCAGTCTGCATCCCATGTTTGTAACATAACTATTTTCACTTCCCTACCATAACAGATGAAACACACTGCTTCTCCATTTAAAAAATAAATAAATATCTAAAATGTAAACTCACACCATATGGAATAACTTTGCATCCCTTTTAAAGTGGACATTCAGGCCCATATGCAGGAATTTCTGGGGGGTGGGGTGCTTTTTTTGTAAATGTGGATCACAAGGGTGTGAATGCACCCCACATGGTTCCCCAAGTAAGCAGGAAAATCAATCCCAGCCTTCCCCACAGCTGGCCACAACCAGCATACAAATGGGAAAAACCAAAGCACACATCAAGGCAGACAGGTATTTCCAGATGTGTTTTGGCAGTGGTTCACAGCATGCCCAAATAAGACACTACTTCAATCTTGTTAGTCTTTAAAGCGCTACATAGTCCTGCATTTTGCTTCAGCTACACCAGACTAACAGGGCTACATTTCTATTACTTCACTCAGTTAGGCCCATGCTTAAACACACCGAACACCTGGGCTGTTTTGACACTGTCACCACGCAGCAGTATGTTGTTATTACTGCCATACGCTCATCTAAGGTGCTGACTCCTGAAAAATTAGACTGTAGCCCGCTTTTAACCGCGCGTGGACATTAACATCACACAATGCCAAACCTCTCTCTCCCGGGTTTGCGTTGTGCCCCGTTTTAGAACGAGCGGAGGGGAGGCTTAAGGGGGCAGATAGCTACACACATGGGCACTTGAGGAGCCAGAGCCCCGTGCGAGGAACGCCGCCTCGCAGCTGAGCGGAGTGCAAGACAGATCTGGCTCCCGGGGGAGAGGGGCGACCCTACAAAAACCGAGCCTGAGCGGGCAGGACGGAAAGCGCCTCCCAGAGCATCAGCGTTACCTAGAGCCGCTGCCGGACCTTGCGCCAAGAGCCACGGGACCACGTCACTCTGGAGATCAAACTCGGCGCTCAGCTGGAGCAGCATCGCCCCCTCCGCTGGTGCCACCCCCCCGGCCCCTGTCTGCGGGGGGAGGCGCGGGACGGAATCGCAGCAGCGCTCGGCTCCTGAAGGGGCCGGCCCTTTGGCCGCGAGGGGCGGGGGCGCTGCGCTCCCCTCCGCCTCCTCCCTGGGGCGGCCGCTTTCGCTTCTGCTTGAGAGCGGCTGCTCTGGGAATAGCCCCGCCAGGCCGGGAGCTGCTCCAGGCTGCAGCCTACTGGGTGCCGTGGTTGTCAGTCAGCTCCGGGCGGCTCGGAGTGGCTGGGCGCGCGGCAGCTCCCTGCGGGAAGCCCAGCGGAGGGGAGGCGCCTCGCACGCTCTGCAGCCGGCAGCCCCGGCTGGGCGCTGAGGCGAGACTCAGAGAGCTGGACCTGGGCCGGGCCTGCTGTGATCAGTAACTGGTGATCATGTAGACGCTAGAGAGGGGCACAAAACCAAAGCCCAGACCTAGCATCTGCAAACTTGGGTGACTGTCAGATTCTGGTCCCTATTTAAAGCGCGTCAGGAGCCTGCCATGAGGGCATCACACACAAGCTAATGGCACCCAGTGGTAGGTCTGTGCGTGGGCTGCATTATTATTCAGTTTTTATAGGTATGACAGTAACAACTAGAGGCCCCCGTCAGAATCATGGCCCTTTGTGCTGGGTAATTTACAGACACTGCACCACTGTCTCCAGAGAAATTTCAATCCATGACGGGGGGGGACCTTTTTTTGGCTCAGGGCCACTGACCCACAGAAAAATCAGTGGGGGGCTGCTCACAAGTGAGAAGTGAAACAAAACAAAAAAAAGCCTCACTGATGTGGCCCCCAACTGAGAAGCAGATAGCCCCTCCCCACATTCCCCTTGCACGCCAGAGCCTATGGGGGCCCAGTCTAGTAGATTTTGTGTGCTCCAGCCCAGCGGTGCAGTGGCAGAGGGGCTGGAGCGCCAGCATGGGCTCCCCAATCCTGGGAGGGGGGCTTGAGCCTCAAGGGGGGGGCTTGATCCTGGCCCAGGGCCATAGGTTTTTCAACCTTGTAACTAGGGATGGAGCAGGACAGTGAACTGCACAATACAAACAATGGTGCTTATATTTTTTTGCAGGCTATTTAATACCTCTTAGGAAGTCATTTGTGAGGTTAAAATAGGGCCCCTGGTTTTGTAGTGGTGGAATCTGGTTTGGTTGTACCTCCTCTGTCACTAGGGCAGGGAAAGTGCAGGTTTTATGTTGTTATTTATCACTGGAAGATTTACACAGCGTTGCTCAGGTCTTTATCTCAGTTAACTTTTGTTTTTTGGAAAATAAAATGAAAATGTACATGCTTCATTTAGGTTACTGCTCTGGAACGGGGCTGAGGATGAAGTCTTCACACAGTGTGCTTGCCAGCAAGTTAAGGAAATATGGATTGGTTAAATGGACTGTAAGGTGGATAGAAAGTTGGCTAGATTGTTGGGCTCAATAGGTAGTGATCAATAGCTTGATGTCTGGTTGGCAGTCAGTTTCAAGTGGAGTGCCCCAAGAGTCAGTTCTAGGGTTGGCTTTGTTCAACATCTTTATTAACCTGGATGATGCGGAGATGGATTGCACTCTCAGCAAGTTAGCAGATGACACTAAGCTAAGGGGTGATGTAAATATGTTGTCGGGTAGGGATGGGGTCCAGAGGGACCTAAACAGATTGGAGGATTGGGCCAAAAGAGATCTGATGAGGTTCAGCGAGGACAAGTGTAGAGTCCTGCACTTGGGACAGAAGAATCTCAAGCACCGTTAGAAGCTGGGGACCGACCGGCTAAGTAGCAGTTCGACAGAAAAGGACCCGGAGATTACAATGGATAAGAAGCTGGATGTGAGTCAACAGTGTACCCTTGTAGCCAAGAAGGCTAATGACATATTAGGGTGCATTAGTAGAGCATTGCCAGGAGATCTAGAGAACTGATTATTCTCCTTTATTTGTCACTGATGAGGCCACATCTGGAGTATTGCATCCAGTTCTGAGCCCCCCACTACAGAAAGGATGTGGACGTATTGGAGAAAGTCCAGCAGAGTGCAACAAATAATATTAGGGGGCTGGAGCACATGACTGACGAGGAGAGGCTGAGGGGTTTGGGCTTGTTTAGTCTGCAGAGTGAGAGGGAATTTGATAGCAGCAGGGGCGGCCCATCCATATAGGCAAACTAGGCGGTCGCCTAGAGCGCCAAGTTAAATGAGGTGCCACAGGGCACCAAATGGTGGTGCAATATCATTGAGGGGTTTGCAGGTGGGGGGGCCGATTGCATGGTTTGCCTAGGGTGCCAGTTGCTATCAGCTAGTCTAGGGCCACTCCTGGACTTTAACTACCTGAAGGGAGGTTCCAAAGAGGATGGAAAGAGGCTGTTCTCCATAGTGACAGATAGCAGAATGAGGAGCAATGGTCTCAAGTTGCAGTGGGGGAGGTGTAGGTTGGATATTAGGAAAAACTATTTCACTAGGAAGGTGGAGAAGCACTACAATGGGTTACTTCGGGAGGTGGTAGAATCTCCATCCTCAGAGGTTTTTTAAGTCCCAGCTTGACAGAGCCCTAGCTGGGATGATTTAGTTTGGGTTGGTCCTGCTTTGGGCAGGGGGTTGGACTCAATGACCTGCTGAGTCTCCAACTCCTGTGATTCTGTGATACTATGCAGGCTGCCTCAGAGAGAGAGAACTATCCCAGTCCTCTCTCACCACAGCAGCTTGGGCCTAGGTGAGTGGTGCCTCTCAATGGCTGCTGCAGCTCCAGTAGTCACAGCCAGGCAAGGAGTACATGTCCCCCCACAGAGGCAAGTCCAGGTTCCTACGCTCCCCAGCCAAAGTGAGGAATGCAGTGAACTGCACTTCCCCTCACTTCCTGAGGAAGGGGAACAGCCAACAATGTTTCCCTACAAATGAGGGGGAGCTTTGGCCTCCCGTGCCCTCTCTAAAGGGTAATTGGAGCAGTCCTGGGGGGTGGGGCATGCTCCTAGCTAGCTTCTTTCATGTACCTGGGGATTCTCTTTTAGGGTACCAAGATACTTTCACAAAATATCCCACACATGGTGGGGAGCAAAACAATTGTTTGAGGGGGGAAAAAAAGGGGGCGGGGGGGTGACCAAACTTGTTGAGCAAAAGTATTTTGGGGTTTTTTTGGGGGGGGGTTTACCAGGCAGGGGCCACAAATACTGGACTGTCCGGGCGAAAACCTGACAATCCTATTCTCTTTCCTGTATGGTTTTCTGAGAAGCAATCCCATTCCAGGCACATCTCATTTTCCTGGTACAGCCAAACCCTTGTCTTGCTTTAAAGTTATGATTAAAGGAAACTGTATACCAAATGTGGTGGTCCTAGCGCTTGCTGTGTAGGAGGAGTTCTTGAACAGACAGACAAACAAACTCTCTCAACTATATACTAGATTGGAATAATTTACTGCCCATAAAGTACTAAACATTGTCGAAAACCAGAAAGTCTCTCCCTGTCTCAAAGCTTCCTCCCCAACTAGTCCATCAGGCATATCCCCCTTGTACAAGCAGCTTTGAAGGCCTGCCCCCAACCCCAACTTGATTGTTCCTGTGCTTGGTCCAAGCACAGGAAGAGCCAAATGGCCAGATGCATTGTGTCTTACTACCTTCCTCTTCCACATTGACTGTAAGTTGCTCCAATGGCTCTCCTGGCTCTGACAACCCTCGCAAGCCATGGGTTAGCACAGCTTGAAGTTTAGCTCCACGGACTGCAGCACAAAGAGAAAGAATGTGTGTTTGTGCATAAGCTTCAGAGGAGAAGCCAACTTAGTCTGAAATTGGAAAAACTTAAAAAAACAATGAATCGTCTAGCAGCACCTTAAAGACTAACAAAACATGTAGAAGGTATCATGAGCTTTTGTGGGTACAACCCACTTCTTCAGGTGATTTGAGTATAAAAAGTCCAGATCCGAGGAAATGGGCGGCGGGGGAGGGGGGGGGAGAATAAGGGGAAAAAACAGTGCATTAGAGTGTTCAAGTTATAAGACGCCGATAAAGAAGGTGCAAATTGTTCTTAAATACCCATTGTTAGTTGGTTAAGTCATTAGGATGTGGAAGATAGTGTGCTAGTCAATGTCTTTATTCATACCTTTTTGACAGCTCACTATGTTTGTGCATAATTTGTTTTGTTTTTTCATGTCCTGGTTGCTCTGACTCTACTCTTTCTCCCAAATGGATCCATCCAATATTGCCAACTCTTAAAATTTTGTCACAGGTCTCATGATAGTCATTTGCTGTTCTTAGTAAAGCTCCTGGAAATGTGATTCTTGAAGAATTCTAGCTTTCGTATTTTTAAAAGATAAGTTTCTAACAGTCATTGTTAGGGAGAAAAGCTTGAGAAACTGACCAAAGCATACACGGAAAGCTCAGAAGGCAAATAAAAGGCACCTAAAAGGCATTATTATTTTTAATCTCATTATTTTTGTAGTCCTTAACTTTTGTTTTTTGTTTTTGTTTTTAATGCTGGGGTCAAAAATATAGCAGAACTCTGAAGAGACCTCCATCAGCAGGACTTGCAGGAGAGGAAGTAAAAAATGCCCCATTTTTGGGTTAACAAGGGATATCCAAATGTGGAGGAGCACATTCCAAGCATCTGGATCCAGGGAACACGGTCTGAGCCAGGATCGGAAACGCCAAAGAAACAAAAAGACAATACATGAATGGTGAATGAATTATTCTCTACTATGTATAATATGAGAATCATATGATGCCATCTTATACAATGTGGGAGAAGAAAACAGCTTTCACAAAGTAAGAACTATATAGAGCTAACATAGAGCTAGCCCGAACAATTAGTCTTTTTATCAGTGACAACTCATTAGAACTGGGGGGGGGGGGGGGGAGGATCAATGTTCCCTCTAATCTTTTTCAACCGTGTGTGGATTTTTTCCATCCATGAGTGAAATAATTTTTTATGTGCATTGAGGCATGTGCAAATGTGCCCATCAAGTAGAAATAAGAAATCTAGCTGAATCTCTCTTGAGTGGCTGCACAGCCCCCAGCAGCCTTTAGGTGTTTGGGTAGTGCCTTTTCAAGAAGATGGTGCACTTGAGAAAACTGCACACAGTATTTTTCACAAGGAGCTGGAGAATAAGCTGACCCCACTAGAGATGTTACATTTCGATTAATCAGCTAATCAAGTAGTCGATGGAATTTCTGTCGACTACTCGATTAGTTGATAAGGGGTGGGGTGGAGCGCTTCCTAGCCCCTCTGCAATTCTGCCTTTTAAATGTAGTAAGAGCCGCCTGCGGGGATTCAAGCAGTTCCCACTCACCTGGAGTTCTACCTCTACCTTTAAAATATAGCAAAAGCCCCCCAGGGCTTCAGTCCCCACTCACACTGTTTCCTTGCCCCTCCCCCCCCATGGAGACGGTGCTCGGGGGAATCAGCTTTTAAAGCCAGCTCCCCCCCAGCACTGGCTCCTGGCCTCCCCCCCCCCCCCCCCGCTGCCTCTCTCTGATCAAGGCAGCCAGGGAGGGGGGCGACTAGTTGAGTTGCTACTCATACATGACTTATCCGGTAGTTGAGTAGTTGCTTACATCCCTAGACCCCACATTCATTCGGCAGCGGTGACTACTGTCCTGCACATCTGGGACTAGCTTCCAACTCTGGGCATTGTGATCTGGTGCATGGGGGTCACATGGCACTGTGCCTAGGGATGTTTGAGTGAAACCAAGTAACTGTTTAACCGATAAGATAATGCTTATTGGTTGATGGTTTTTTTTGGTTACACCCAGGCTCCTGGGGAAGCCTCCTCTCCGAGATGAGAGCCCGCAGGGACTGGCTGCCTGGCTCCCACAGAGGCAGCATCTCTGTGGGAGAGAAGCTGCTTCCCCAGAAGCTGGGATGGTAGGCAGAGGCATAGCAAGGGGGTCGCAGGGGAGAGCAGTTGCCCCCAGGTGCCACACTAGGGGGTGCTAGGCTGAGCTGCTGTGGGCGGGGAGGGAGGTGCAGGGTGCTGGGCTCAGCTGGGCTGCAGGAGGAGGAAGGTGCCGGGAACTCCCGGGGCTGGACTCAAGGAGAGGGAGGGAGGGGGAAGAAATCAGCGCTGGGCTCAGCAGGTCTGCGGGGCTGGGGGGAGGTGCAGGGAAATGGGGCTCAGCTGTACTGTGGGGGAGGCATGCAGGGAACCAGTGCAGGGATCAACTGGGCTGAGGCGGATGGGGGGAGGCATGGAGAACAGACGGGCAGCTCAGCTGGGCTGCGAGGAGGTGCAGGGAACTGGTGCTGTGCTCCCTTGGATTGTGAGGGATGGTTTTGGGGGAGGCATAGGGAACCAGAGGGGATGGGCAGCTCAGCTAGGTTGCAGGGGATGGAGGTGCAAAGAAGTGGGGGGAGAAGGGGCACCAGGAGCCCTGAAATGACCACCCGTGGTCCAAAAAATCCCTTATCTGGGACCAGTCAGGTCCAGAGGGTGCCAGACCAGGGAAGTCCAACTCCTACCCAAGTCCCCTCCTTGCTCCCTCCCCTTGGCCAGATACCCCAGCCTGCTTCTGCACCCTACCTCCCACCCAGACCTCGAAACCTTGCCTCCTTCCGCCCCCCCACCTCCCTCCCAGATCCTGCACCCGATCCCTATGCTATTCATTGGCAGCCCTCTCACACACACTGAACCCCCTAGCCTATGGAAAGCCCTGAACCTCAGACCTCCCCATCCCTTCCCTTCACTCCTTGGGGCTGGAATGCCAGAGGAGTGAGGTGTCTCAGTTGGGGGCCACCTAAGTGAGGATTGGGGTTTTGGGAGGAGTTTTTTTTCTCACTTGTGTGTTCCCCATCTGATTTTTCTGTAGGTCAGTGGCCCCGATCCAAAAAAGGTTGCCTACCTGTGCCATAAGTAAAGAAAACATTGAAACCTTTTGTATTGGACATAAATTAATATTTTACTTTATTTAAAATGAAGTTTGATAAACTAACATGACAGTTAAACATTTAATCTGTTTAATAATTGAAATTAAACCATTCTCCCCAGCTGCAGCACTAGCAAAATGGCTGGGCATAATTGTGTAAATAAAGATGAGTTTCCATGAGCAACTGGCAGTCTGTGGAAAGGTTTACGTTGAGACACATGGTCCATGAGCCAAAAAGCTTGAGAACCACTGCAATAGAGGCACCCCTGGCTTCTCCATCCAGGAGACTGCTGCAGACCCCCTGCTGCTCCACAAGAGCCCACAGAGAGATCAGGTCTGTTATCACTATGGTGAAATCCCCATGTTGCTCTAGTGTGGATGATGGACAGACTCTTGTGAGTCTTCCTCATCCAAGCAGTCGATTTAAACAACATGGTAAAATGCCACATGAAAACACTTGGTGCATCCACAGAAAGGCAGGATGTTTTGTTTCTCTCTCCAGAGAGAGTTGTAATGACTCATGTCTCTGGGTGAACAAGATCTCTTGTGAGCTCTGTGAAGAGGTGAAATGTTTTGATTTCCAGCTTCAAGAGATTTGTTCTTCTGTCTTTGGGGTGCACGTTGCTTTGACCTGAATGGAGTTAGCTGTGACAACACATTTCTGTGTTATTCTGACACATAAAGTGAAACCTGTGCAGAAGACCCCACATTAAGTTAGGGAAAGTGCTACTGTCAGAAAAAGTAAATTCAATGTCTCTCCAATTTTCTTCAAAGATCACCTCTACCAGGCAGTGGGGCTTTTACTGATTGGTCTCTTATATGTTTGAAGGGTGACTAAATGTTATCTGGATCTTTTTGGATTATATCAACAGATCGTTTTGGGTTCAATCCTAGCTTACAATTTAAATTATATCAGGCCCTTTGTAAGCAGGTTGGGAAGTGGTCTCGTTTGGCAATTATTATTCAGTATTATTTACATAATATACACATTGCCATCATGGTATTGACATATACATTTCTCAGTACCTTTACATATAAAATAGCCCAGCCCCATTGACCTCCATGGGCAGCGTACCTTGTAAGGAGTGATGGGGATACGATGAAGTTGTTTCAACAAATATGTTGCAATAGTAGAAAAAAATTTCTGTGTCTGAAAAATGTAGGTACTAGGAGTGCTTATAATTTTTTTTTAAAAAGGGGTACTGTATTTTTTTTAAAAAAAAGGTTGAGAAACACTGCTCTAAACCATTCCTTTTGGCCTCCCTGTTTCCTTTCTCCTTTGACAAGTTGGGCAGGTAGCAGTTTTGGTAAAAATATATCAGACGTGAGCACACAGTGCTCACTGTACCTCAGCTGGTGCTAGGTAATCAGAACCTCAATTCTAAAGGAGTTGGAGTTACAGAGGTGTTACTTACGTCGGATCCTTACTTACGAATGGGCTGAGGAAACCCCGCACTAGCTGCGCCCCACCCCCCAGCAGACCGCCGAGACGCTGAGGGAACCCGAGCAGCTAGTGCGCGCCCCCCCCCCCCCAGCAGACCAGGCTTTTCTCGCCGCGGAGGACGCGGGCGACAGGACCGTCAAGACATGCTGTGGTCCCGCCGCCCGCATCCTCCGCAGCGAGAAAAGCCGCTCCGCATCTCCCTGGTCTGCTGGGGCGGCACCCCCAGCAGACCAGGGAGACGCGGAGCAAAGCCGCGGAGGACGCGGGCGGCAGGACTGCGGCGCGTCTCGGTGGTCCCGCCGCCTGCATCCTCGGCGGCGAGAAAAGCCGCTCTGCGTCTCCCTGGAGTAGCTGGGGTGAGGAGCGGCGCTCCGAGGAGCGGCGCTGCGGGACCAACCCAGCAGCACCCCAGCTGCTCTGTCCCAGCCGTCCCCAAGAGCAGCTGGGGTGCTGCTGGGTTGGTCCCACCACACCAAGGGTCGGTGCTACCAGACCAACCCAGCAGCACTCCAGCTGCTCTGCCCCAGGCGTGTCCGATTTAGCCGCTGCTGGTCAGTTTTAACAGCGGCTGAATCTGGACGCCTGGGACAGAGCAGCTGGGGCACTGCAGGGTTGGTCCCCGCAGAGCCGCACCTCGGCACGGCGGGGACCAACCTGGCAGCACCCCAGCTGCTCTACCCCAGGTGTCCCCAAGTCAGCTGCTGCTGAAACTGATCAGCGGCTGATTCCAGGAAGCCCGGGGCAAAGCAGCTCTGGCTCGGGCTTCCTGGAGTCAGCTGCTGGTCAGTTTCAGCAGCGGCTGAATCGGGGACACCTGGGGTAGAATATGTACCAGTTCCGACTTACATACAAATTCAACTTAAGAACAAACCTACAGTCCCTATCTTGTACGTAACCCGGGGACTGCCTGTACTGACACTTATTTCCCAACATTCATTTCAGAGAAGGCAAACAGCTATATAAAGTACAGGGAAAACTGATCAAATAGGAAATAAGTCAGTGAAAACAAATATGAAAGCCATTGAAGTTTATTAATTACTCTTAATTTACCATATGGAGGCAGAATTATTTTGAACAAGGGTAGGCTAAATAAACAGAATATACTGTCAGATTTTTTTAAAATGTTAAAATTAAGCACAGAACAGCCCATTTAATGCTTTAAACAACCTCAGCAACTGTTTGGGATCTCATTCTTTGAGAACTAGCATACGGAGTCTTGCAGTTTAGGCCAACCCAGTCTTTTTCACACCTTTTAATCACTGGGAGCAAAAGGGGAATCACTTTTCTGCCTGAGATCTTCCTTTAGAAGTAGGATCCCCAAGAGAGTGTACTGTGTTTTGCTTGAAACCCCGTAAATCAGTAGCATTACTGCTTTGTGTTGTCATGGAAACATTATTCAACCCTACTGTCTTCTCAAGACCGTAATGATTGGGTGTCTGCTACAGAAGCTTCATCTGAATTAATGACTAATCTTTAGCTGAGATGCGATTGCTGCGGGTGTTACCTGTAAGATGTGCTGTTGGGCAGCCACCTAGGTAAGAATCAAGTGCCGCCCAGCTGATTAGCAAAGCACCCTCAGCTGGCAGCATGTGTTTGTACTGGTGATGCACATCTGCACATGACTCAGTGCACATAACAAAATTTATTCAACATGTGAATGGAAAAAATTAGAGGGAACATTGGTTGCTGCTGCTTCTTTCCTGCTCTGTCATTGTTTTGTCCTGTTTTTAATTTCTCACTTCCCCTTTTAATGTCCAATACCGCGACCCATTTCCTCCAAGACTGAAGCAAAGGCTGGAAATTTCTACATAAACTAAATGATTCTCTGTTTTGGGAGATTGCCAGTTAACAGTATATAACCAGACTATATGGGCCCAAGAAGCCACATTAACTCTTAGCAACACAGTAAATTCCTCACAAACCACAAAGCTGGCCCTCCTTACATTTCTTAAATCATTTTCAAGTAAAAATAAAACTCTCTATACTGTATAATACAGTCTAAGATTGTCAGGTGTTGCTAGGGTTTTAAGTGTAAAAATTAAAAATATACCAGTATGTTTTAATAGCCTGATAATTCTATTCATAAATGTTTTTGTTAGTTCCTTTGTACTGAAACATGCAATCTATTACTACGATCCTGCAAATTATTCTATGCAGGAGAACCTCTGTACCTGCTCTCTAGAACTCCTTTGAATTCAGTGGAGTGTCATGCAGTCACAGGAGTCTGTCTGTCTCCATGGAGCAACTAGCAAAATGGAAGCCCACATCACAGTCAGTTATGAAAAAGGGGCAGATTTAGTTATTTCTTGCTTGCTTTTGCTTTTTCAAAAAAAATCCTCTATTAAGGACAATAACACATGGTAGGTTTTCAGCATATCACAGGATTGGACTTTGACCCAGTCAAAAAGTTGGTGGATACATCATCGAAAGTGCTTTTGATCATGTGATGACCAGAAATAAGATTCTGCACAACAGTTTGGAAGTTCTTATACTTACTACACACTTATTTATTCTTACCATTGTTTCTTTAAGGGTAACTTGTGCATCTAGAATTACAGAATCACTTGTGTAAAATAGATTTTACTTAGTTAAATAGACCTATAAATAAAGATGAGAATGAAACATTAGGTCATGAAGATACAATGAAGCTCCACTTAAGACTTTTGCACATAGTGGAAGCCACAAAAAAAGGATATCTGAAGCAATTCAGTAGAATCTTAGCAGCCTGGCAAACAGCTCACTTATTGAGGCCAAGCTCTTTTCCAGATGGTTTAACAACAGAGGATTAATTGTGATCGTTCTTGAAGAAGGAATTCCTTGAAGAACTTTGTCAACCAGTGTAGGTTCTTGAATAAGCAAAAAATGTAAATAAATTACTGTATACAAAAAGATGGGTCAATGTGTTCTTGTCAATGCCCCAGGAAACACAAATATACATTTCAGTGGTAATCCGAAAGGCCAAAATTCAAGGACAGTTTAACACAATAGTTTTATTTCAAGCTTTGAGAATAACAAAATCTCTTTAAACATCCTTTTCTTTTACAGACTGCTATATCACATTTTCAAACACTATAAAAACAGTGGGTGAGATCTGAAGCTGGTATAAATCAGAATAGTTTCTTCAAAATCTATCCTCTGAGTACTAAACTTGCAAGAAGTCAGCATTCTCTTACTGATTTCACTGCTCTGTGGATGTGTTCCCATGCTTTTGTTATAATTAATTCCAGGAAATATTTAATTTCTCAGTGTAATTACTAATGAAGCACTCTAATTTGCTACTCATATATTGAATAATACCTTACTCTGCAAATTGCCCAACTGATATCATCGCCACGAGCCTGATGCAAAGCTCACTAACATCAGAGGGACTGCTAGGCCGTGTCTACACAGAAGCATTATTATGGAATAACTGACATTATTCTGAAATAACAAAGAGTGTGACTATGCTACAAGACTTTATTCAGAAATAATGGTGAGCTGAAGGACTTAAAACTCCAACTCTCCATCTCCTGGTAACCCTCATTTTACGAGGAGTAAGAGAAGTCGAAGGAAGAGTGTTCTTCCTTCAACTTCCTGCTGTGTACATAGTGCCAAAAACTGAGTTAACCTACTTGGCCTTAAATTACGCAATTGATGTAGCTCAAGTTGCGTAGCTTAATTCAACTTTTGCCCAGGGCTGGCACTTATCATGAGGCGAACTGAGGCGGCCGCCTCAGGTACCAGACTGTGGGGTCGCCACTAGAATCCAGAGTGTAGAAAATTGGGTAGGCTGCTAGTGCAGCGAGGGAGCATGGGCGCATCATTTGAGCTCCCTGCCTCAGGTGCCAAAATGTTGTGGGCCGGCCCTGCT
Organism: Pelodiscus sinensis; assembly: GCF_052426305.1. Classification (NCBI taxonomy): domain Eukaryota; kingdom Metazoa; phylum Chordata; order Testudines; family Trionychidae; genus Pelodiscus; species Pelodiscus sinensis. The sequence continues at coordinate 24,818,550 of NC_143052.1, read as the reverse complement.
TTTGCCCTGCTGTGTAGACGTACCCCTAATGAAATAAGATACAACAGTGTGAGTGGGGAGACAGAGTAGAGTGTGACTCTATTACTGGAGCCTGTTCTCTTCCTTCAGTTCTTTCTCCTTCAGTTCTGTTCTCATCTCTTCAGCTCCTTTGTTCTCTTAAAAAATCCCTGGGAGCATTGCTCAAAGCTCTGCATAAACATTCATTACAACTTGCTCTGGGTTTGTTCTCTCAGAGGCAGCCTCATTAAGACCATCGTTATCGTTTAGAATTTAGGTACTTGCTTTTGTCTTTTCAGGTCTGTTATTTTTTTTCTTCACTTTGTTTCAGAAGGACGCTGTTGATACTCCTGGCAGGCCTGAGAAGTACTGATAACTTACAGACTGAAACAACACTGCATTTACTTGGTACTGTACATTAATTTTAGTTTGCGCCTTGTTTTTTATTTGTGTTTACAGTAATGCTGAATTGATTATAATTTTGTATTTTGTGGAAAATGAAATACAATTTAAGGGACAAAAAAAATTGTTCAAATGTTTTTGCTAGGAATCTAAGACTTTAGCATGAATTACAGCAACTGTAGCCCACTTTGATCATTCAGAGCAGTAGAAAAACTCCACTTAACTTAAATGGGCGTTGGATCAGGCCCTTAATACACCCACATCTTCAGATTATTATTTCATCATAGAATACTAGAACTGGAAGGGACCTTGAGAGGTCATCAAGTCCAGTGCTATGCACTCACGGCTGGACCAAGCACCATCTAGGTCATTCCTGGCTGATACTTGTCTAACCTGCTCTTAAAAATCTGCAAGGGTGGAGATTCCACAGTTCCCCAGGCAATTTATTGCTTAACTACCCTGACAGCAATTTTTTTCTAATGTCCAACCTAAACCTACCATGTTGCAATTTAAACCTATTGCTTTCTGTTCTGTCATCAGTGGTTAAGGAGAATACTTTTTTCCCTCCACCATGTAACACTCTTTTAGGTACTTGAAAGCTGTTATCATGTCCCCTCTCAGTATCTCTTTTCCAGACTAAACAACCACAGTTCTTTTTATCTTCCCTCATAGGCAGCGGTGAAAGTAACTTAAAATTTCTTACAGGTACTGTCTATTGTAACCCAGGTCCCTGCCAGTGCTTTAAATAGCTCCCTGCTAGCTTTTGCCGCAGCTCAGCCAGCTCTTGCCAGAGCTGCGCACCAGGGTGCACCTACTTACTTTCACTTCTGCTCATAGGTCATGTTTTCTAAACCTTTAGTCATTGGATTGCTCTTTCTCTGGACCTTCTCCGATTTGTCCACTTGTATCTTGAAATGTGGTGGACACAAATTCCAGATCAGGCCTAATCAGCACAGAGTTGAGTAGAAGAATTATTTCCGGTGTCTCACAACACTCCTACAGGTCAGACCTCCCTAGTCTGGCACCAGGACCACAGAGTTCTGTACTGCTTCCAGCCGGGGCTGAACTCCCTGCTACCAGCCCCGCTGCCTCCAGCACCCAACTGGATCAGCGCCGCCCCCCCACTGCACTAGTGCCAGCCTCGCAACCCTCCTGCCACAAATGGAGCTGCTCTCCCTGCCGCCACTCCCTGCAATCCCCACTGTGTTAACCCTGTCAAGAGCTGGCCCTGCTGCCTCCAGCCCCACTGCCTCCAGTTCTCGCCAGGACTGTGATCTTGGCTGCTGGCCTCACTGCCTCCAGTCTCAACCAGGGCTGTACTCCCTACCACATTGCCCCATTGGGGCACTCCCCACCATGCCAGCCCCATTGGGGCTGTGCATCTGAACCTGGCTAGCTGGGGCTCTCTGGTCCAGCAATATCTGTGGTCCTACTAAACAATGGATGTTGCCAGATCAGAAAGTCCCAGGTTTTAGAGATTCAACCTGTATTAATACATCCCATAATAATGTTTGCCTTTTTTGCAGCAGTGTCACACTGTTGACTCCTATTTAAGTTGCTGTCCACTATGACCCCTAGATCGCTTTCCGCAGTACTGTACTCCTTCCTAGGCAGACATTTCCCATTTTAGGTTTGTAAAACTGATTGTTCCTTCCTAAGTGGAGCACTTTGCATTTGTCCTTATTGAATTTCATCCTATTTGCCTCAGACCATTTCTCCAGTTTGTCCAGATCATTTTATCATTCCCCTCTGCAGCTTCCTGTTGTATTTATTATTGGCTATCAGTTACCATTTTTTTACCACTTTTAACAATACCTCATCTGTATGTTACATCATTTTCCCTTTTGATAAACTACAGTGCTTTAAATAAATTCAAATTCTCCTTCTAAAACTTTGAAACTATTTCCCTGGTATGTCTTAAATGTATCTCTTCTTTGTCATACACATTGCCTCTAAACAAATGACATATGGATAAATGGGGAGGATTGTGTAGGTGTGCGTGATGTATCACACAGCTGTTTTGTTTTCCAAAATACGTGCAGAATACACTCTATTTTTAACTATGAACTATTTATAGGGCTTATACTTGGTAGGCGGTATAAAGCGGGTACTGAGATATAATTTTTTTGCTAGTTTTAGATTTGTCATTCCTTAAAACCCTGATAGCACAATTAGTTCTTAATCCAAAGGTGCACAGAGGTCAGCATGATAATCATTTAATTTAGGGATGTGAACGACTAGTCGACTAGTCAGTTCACCCTTTGCTGCGTCTATCAGCCCGCTGTCAGGCTCCATACAGTGTTTTAAAGTGGCAGAGCTGCGTGGAGCCCGGGGTCAGCTAGAAACTCCCCCTCTGACCCTGGGTTCTATGTGGCGCTGCCGCTTTGAAACACCACATGGAGCCTGATGCCAGGCTCCCAACAGTGTTTCAAAGTGGCAGCGCTGCATGGAGCCTGGGGTCAACTGACCCCAGGCTCCATGCGGCACTGCTGCTTTGAAACACCACAGGGAGCACTGGGCCAACGGGGGACTGCTTGAGTCCCCCGTTGGCCCTGTGCTCCCTGCAGCACTTTCACCTTTGAAGTATAGTAACAGCCGTGGGGTTGTTGCTACACTTCCAAGGCAGAAGTGTCCTTATTGACTAATCAAATAGTCTATGCAAATTGCATCAACTATCCGATTAGCTAATTAATCAACATTTTACATCCCTAATTTAAATGTAGACATATTTCAAGTTGTCTGATATGGTGAAATGAAGTCAGTGGAAAAGGTAGAAATTTATAGGACTCACAGCTGATGTGCTATTGCACATTTTTTGAAAGATTTTAGCACTGCTTAACCAAAGGGGAATTGTGCAGTCAAGTAACATTTCTCATAATCCATCTGAATGTAGAGAATGTGTTCCTGGTCTCCACAAAACAGCTTGCTGATGTAATCAGCGGAGTCACCATATTCCAGTGAGAGGCTAGCTGCAGCTTGCAAAGTCACTGTTCCAACCCACTAATCATGCATTTTTCATACTGTTGAGAAATTATCTGAGGAGTCCTGTAGGAATGTACATCTCTCACAATAATTTTACACTGTAGCCTTTTTAACGCTGATAATTTAGCAGCTATGTTTCTTAACATGAAGAGTACATTCTTGCCCCTTGTCAACTGGATCCTTTTATCAACGGTCAGGATCTGCCAAGGAAAACAAAGTGGTTAGCTATGAAGATCCTTTTTAAATTCCTGATTTACAGAAAGATAAATCTGTAGTTCTGTGCTAATGTTTACATATGCAATTGTTGTTGCATACACAAAAGGCCATTTAAGTGTGCTTTCTCCAGCTTTCATTTGTACAATAGAACTTCCAGGGACACCATTTCAGATTTTGGTAGGGTGGTGACCTGTGCATGCCATGATGAGGGGAGAAAAGAGTGCATATGAGGGGGGCGGACTAATGACAGAGGCTTCAGCAGTGTTGCTGATCATGCTCAGTACAAGCCAAATGCCAAATGGTGGGAACCAACCCCATCTGCCTCCCCCCACATCATCTCTTTCCAGGGGCTACTAAGGTACTGGAAAACTCTACTTTTTTGGCAGAGAACTTAGCAGTTAGCCAACAGGAGCACTGTATCTAATTCCTATATAAAATAAATACAATTAAATAAATATTATACCCACTCAGCTCTACAACTAGCAAATTCTGACATTTTGTGGCAAGTCACGTAAGGGACACTGGTTAGTCTTAAAATTTTAATATATATTCTTACTTTGTTACTAACTCTATGAGGAGAGAGAGACAGAGACACACACTGAGACACACTCCATCAGGACTCCTGGGAGCTCTCTCAGCTCTGGAAGAGGAGTGGGATTTAGTGGGTTACAGCAGAGGGCAGATACATTTCAGCTGTCTAGAAGAACATCAGAATGGCCATACTGAGTCAGACTAATGGTCCTTCTAGCCCTGTATCCTGTCTTCCAACAGTAGCCAATGCCAAGTGCTTCAGAAGGAAAAAACAGAAGAGGCAATCATTATGATCCATCCTGTCACCTATTTTGTTTGTTTTACATTTGTTGCCTATAAATTTAATTGGGTCATCATGTTGTGTCGTGTTAGTGAAGGAATGAATAACATTTCCTTATTCTATTTTTCCACACCATTCATGATTTGCTAGATTGCTAACATATCCTCCCATCCTTTAGTCATAGAGGGTATGTCTACACTAGCCCCCCAGTTCAAACTAGGGAGGCTAATGTAGGCATTCAAAGTTGCAAACGAAGCCCAGGATTTAAATATCCCGGGCTTTATTTGCATGTTCCCATCCGGTCGCCATTTTGAAATTCCACTAGCCCAAAGTAACTGCCCACAGCTACATGCATCAGTGAAACGGCAATTCGAGTTAACTGTTACTCCTCCTGGAATGAGGTGTAACAGTTAATTTGAACCAAGGACTTAGTTCAAATTGCTGTTTCACTGCTGCGTGCAGTTACTTCGGGCTAGTGGAATTTCAAAATGGCGACCAGACGGGAAGATGCAAATAAAGCCCGGGATATTTAAATCCTGGGCTTAGTTTGCAACTTCGAATGCATACATTACCCTCCCTAGTTTGAACTAGGGGGCTAGTGTAGACATACCCTTATTTTCCAAGCTGAAAAGTCCCAGTTTTGTTAATCTCTCCTCATATGGAAGCTGTCCCTTACCTCTAATAATTTCTGTTGTACTTTACCTTTCCAAATCCAATATATCCTTTTTAAGGGCAAGGTGACCAGATTTGCATATGGTATTCAAGATGTGGGCATACAATGACTTTATATAGAGGCATTATAGAATTTTGTCTTATCTATTCCTTTTCTAATAACTTCTAATATTCTGTTGGCTTTTTAGTTTTAGACTGCCACTGCACATTGAACAGATGTTTTCTGGGAACTATCCACAAGGATTCCAGGATCTCTTTCTTGAGTGGTAACAGCTATTTTAGACCCCATCATTTTTGTATCTATAGTTAGGATTATATTTTCCATGTGCATTACTTTACACTTATCAACACTGAATTCCATCTGCCCTTCTGTTCCCTAGTAACCCAGTTTTGTGAGATCCCTTTGTATCTCGTTGCAGTCAGCTTTGGATTAGTCACTGTTTACCCCTTTTTCAAGAACATTTATGAGAAGTTTAACAACAGTGTCCAAATGCAGATCCCTGCAGCCAGGGCCGGCCTGAGGTATTCTGGCGCCCCGGGCACGGGCGCATGCGTGGGCCTGCCCGTGGGGAGCAGGCCCGCCCCAGGGCGCATGTTCAGCCCGGCTACATCTGCTGGCACACAGCCCGGGCGTGCCCCAGGGCGTACGGCGCATGTGCGGCCTGGCTACGGCCGCTGGTGTGCAGCCTGGGGCCGCCCTTAGGGCGCATGGCGCAAGTGCGGCCCAGTCTGGCCTGGCCATCCCGCACACCAGGCCATGTAGAGCCCCGCGGCTGTGGGGGAAAGGGCGCTGCTGGCCGGCGCCGCGGGGATACGGGCAGGCCAGTGCAAAATAAGGAAACTGTTTCGGTGCTTGTTTCATTTAAATGAAAATGGTTAAAGTAGCATTTTTTTTTGTGCACAATCAAGATTTAAAGTTGTATTGAAGCAATGTTCACTTGTAAACTTTTAAAAGAACAACCAAAATGTTCTGCGTTACAAATAATCATTCCAGTCTCCATTCCAGAGGTGTAAAATCTCAGTTACGAACTGTGGCAGATGTGTGTACATATGATTTCACCACCAGTGTCCACCTTAGGAGGTAATATACTTACGGAGTCCAGCTGTATTTATTAAAACAAGAGTGGACAGGGAGTTTCGTGGGCATAGCCCACTTCAGGCATGATACCATCTACATGTTTTGTTATTCTGTAAAGTGCTACCAGACCATTTGTTGTTTTTTTTCTGTACAGACTAACTCAGCTATCCCCTGAAGCTTCATAATTTATGTAGGTCAAATGTATAATGTGCACCCAAGTCTCAGCTCATCCTTCCATTCTAACCCACAAACTCTCGGGATGCCACCCTATTTCAGAGACTCCCTGCAACCCCTGCCCCTTCCAAGTGTATGGGACCATGTCTAGGGGCTCTGTGCCACTCCATTCCCTCCTCTTCCGCATGCCAGGGTCCCCCAATCTCCCCATCCTCCTCACCACATTCACCCCTTTCCTCATATTAGGGTTCTCCATGCTAGGTTGTGTGTACATCCTCTGTCTCCCTTCACCTTTATTCTTCTTTTTGTCTAGAATATGTCAACTAGGGTGCATCTACACTGTACTGTAACCCGAAATAAGATAAGCAATTTGAGCTGTACAAATTGTGTATCTTATTTCAATGCTATTTCAAAATAGCTTATTTAGTCATTTGGCGCTGTCTACACAGCACCAAATTTTGAAATAAATCACTATTCAGAAATGTCCCTTTCTCCTTGTAGAATGAGGTTTTGCAGGAATGTCAGACTAGCGAGCCTGAAATAATGGGCTTGCTGTGATGACACAGGAGAGCTATTTTGGGATATTCCAGTATCCCAAAATAGCATTGTAGTGTAGACGTAGCCTAAGAGATTTTGTCTTAAGAACAGGATTAGAATATTTTGTGTGTAATCTTAAGAATTAACTGAATTTGCCCTGTGGCTGCAACAAATAGATGGACACATTTATCTGTAATTATTTGACTGTAGTAGCCTGCCAAGCTGGAATTATCTTGGGCCAGTCTGAAGCAGAGGGAAATGGACATCTTATTCTTGAAAGAGAAATAATTGACATGATTGGGCTTGATGGGGAGAGAAGTGTTGTTAAAGCACAACAGCGTCGAGATTGCAACAAGTAATAAAAGATAAAACTGCATATTAGTGAGCATGTGAAAATACGAAGGTTTTCTTTGAAGAGGACAAATGTAGACACAAAATTATGCTAGATCTGTAATTTGCCACATGATGATATATTATCTATTTATACTTGTCCAATGACAGTGACTGCACTGGCATTAAATCACGTATGTCCTAGTACCAGAACTGGCTTAGCATTGTTGTATTGTTGCAGATGTTAGATACATAGTTAAACTGCTTTTATAGCAAGAGAATATGGTCAGAACTAGTATGAAATTCTATAGTGCTCATTTTAAACACTGTAATCAGATCTGTGGGTAGAGACTTATACTTTGCTATTCAGGCTAGAACAAACGAGAGAAAGTCCACAGGCAAGTGTAAGGCAGATCTGTATTGGACTTAGAAAAACAAAACAAAACTAGTGGAAAAAAAGTTTTAAAAATTGACTCCACTCAACATAAAATCAATGAACACAATCAGTGAAGCATTTCTGTATTTGCTGTTTCATTTGAAATCATTCCAAAATAACAATAACTAAAGGCTTGACTGCAGATGAGGCTGTCTGAAAAATGTTACACAATTCAATAAAGTCTGTTCAGTTTTGACTCAAACTGGAAACGGCAAAAAACTGCAGCAAAGGCTCATTTAAATATTATAACATCCAATTTCAGTACTAGCAAGTATAAACAATATATCCATCAATGTAGTTGGTAATTTTCAAAGCTTTAATATTCTGCTATCCTCTGAAGTATTTGAAAACTATATATACACTGTTCAGTTATTTTGTCTGCTATTTAGAGAATGAATGCATCCTGCTTTCTACTATTAGTCTGTGCTAGTATTTTTATTGTTGGCTGTATTGTGGTTAGTGTAATAGAGCCTGTGGTTTGATCTTAGCTAACGCCCTGATGCCCAGATTTTCTCCACATAGACTATTGTAGAGTTATGTTGATGTAAATGAAGGCATAATTTGATTATTACTTTAAGGATAAAGGGCCAAATCCTCAGCTATTGTAAACTAGTATAGTTCTATTGAGTTTAACAGAGGATCTTATCACGTGTTTTGTAATTTTTGCATGGGGTTTATATTTTTGCCAACTGGCTTGTGCAAGGGTATACATGTATTTTTTAATATTTGCTCTTGAAAGTACAGAGACTAGCCAGAATGTTGATTTTACTGGTGCAAATAAGGTCAAAAGCATTGAGGAAGAGAAGAGTAGCTAAACTCTATATTCCCCCCTCTATACAATATTTTAAATGTTTCCTGAACTGAATAAACCATAACATTTTATAAAAGTGGCCCCAAATTTTGCATATTCTTAGTTTTGTGTTTGTAGCTTTAGGTATCCAAGATTTTGTGCAGTCCCGATTTTGGATTTTTAAAAGCAAATGTAATTTTCACTCCTGAGGAGTATAAACTGAAGAGTCAGCTGCCGATCCAAGCATAAGAGCACAAAACCTCTATATACAGTTTTAGACCCATAATGTTAGAGGCAGTTACTCTTAGCAAAAAGTCTGGTCCAGAAACTGGATTGTGGCTCCTTTGAAGATTTGACCCTAAATAAATTAGTGTAACATAGACAAATGATTGCAGTGCATCTGGAGTATTTATTTTATTTAGCAGTATATTTGAACTTGTTCCTCCACATTCCTGATATTAGCTATTAAAATCAGATACCCAGAAAAGTGGGTAGCAAACAACTGTACTGGTTTTACCACACTAATCTTATTTCCTTCATGTATACAGGACATTAAAAAAGCTAAAAGCACTTTTGTACTACATGCTCAACTGTCCTCAGGCAAATATAAGGTAAAATAAAATGAGCATGGATCTGAAGTGAGAGACTTGATTCATCTGAATGTAGTGCCCGGTAGAGCAAAGATACATGGAAATGTACCTGGAAATTAATCTGAAGACATGCAGTCTTTGTGATAATCATAATGATTCAAAATATTTCTTTCTGAAATTTCAAATTTAAGCATGTACTTCTCAGATCTGAGATAGGAATGGGGGCGGGACAGTGATGTGGTTCACAGATAGAATTGGATTGCATTAGAATGGAATTTGCTTTTTCCATTGATCTAATATAATATGTCACATATGGACAAAAAGTAGTAAAGAGACAGTAAAGACATTCTTTTTCATATAAGTTTATTGAACTCAATTGTATCAAGTTAGACATTAACTTTTAGGAATGCTTTACTGTGCCAGCATAAGACTGCCAAGTAAAGCTTGCCCTGCATTCATTTCCAAACTGACAGCAAAAATATTTTTTTAAAGTGGTCAGTTCTTTATCTAAGGAGACACTGCACCATAAAAACCTATATATGAAAGACTTTTAAAAATATACACTTATATTGTGCAACAGCTGCAGTTGGACAAAAATCCTGCAGTTCATAGAATTGCTTTATCATATTAACACATTGCAGATCAATTTTCCCTTGAAGGTGAAAAACATAACAAAATTAAAGGCTTTAGATCCTTCCCTTACTGCTTTAAAAATTATTTGAAAAAAGTAAATAAATGTATTAATACATGTACTATTTTCACTACCACAGGAATCCTAAAGCTCAGTGGTTCCGAACCTTTTTCCTACCGAGGACCAGCAAACTCATTAAAAATCGGTGGGTGGACTGGCACTGAAATATTTGCATATTCATTTTGGTAATTAATTTATTTGCATATTCATTATGGTAATTTTAAGAGATCACATTATTTTAAATTGTGTTTGTACGCACACAATACATATCATTGTAAAAAAGATTGTAGCTGTAAGTCGCTACCATAGGTGGCAGAAATGCAGATAAAACAGCCGTGTGAAGTTTCTGTGTCTGAAGCAGAAATTATGGGCATGATTAGCCACCCAGATCTTTGTAACTCAAGACTATCTCCAATTAATATAGTTTAATAAGTGAAATCAGAGAGGAAGAAAGAACTGCTCTGGTGTATTTTCAGATGAGAGGTTCAAAGGGCCATGCTTTCAATTTATGGGGCCTATTCAGTTACCCGAGGCTGCCTTCTGTCCCTCACCCCCCATGTGGCTTCTGCAGGGGTTCAGGGCTTCTCGGGGCTTCCCTCACCCTCTGTCCTGTGCAGCTCCTTCTGGGGCCGGGGCAGCCACTTTACACTTAGCATTTGGCCCTGCTGGCCGGGACGGCCACTTTATATGTGGCGCTTGGCCCACCAGCCGGGCCACACAACAATTGCTGGAGCTGGAACTGGGGCCACGGTGAGGCTGCCCCAGTAGGAACAGCCTCACTATGGGCCTGGCTCCAGCCACAATGCACCCAGCTATCAGCTGCCCCACTCACCCTGTTGCTCCATGCAGAATGGAAGGGAATTCCCTGGGAACCCGAGGGGACGGGACTACGTAAATGCTGGGAGTGTGGCCTGGCAACATGCGGTGGCCCATTACACAGGGGTACGCGGCCTGCCATCAGTTCGCGGACCAGCATTTGGACACTGCTGCTATAGCTTGCTGATTTAATCTAAGCCACTACAGCTGTTTCTTGCAATAGACACATAGGTCTTGCTCATTATCACCTAAGTAGAAAATGTGCTTTTCTCTCTCTCTGTATGTATATATATATATATATGTGTGTGTGTATATATATGTGTGTGTGTATATTATGTCCTGTGGGTTGACAGAGTGATGTCATCACGTCATTCTGCATCTTGATGCCTTCCTCCACCCTCAGCAGTGCAGCCTCCTGCCTGCCTCCCTCCCCAGTGCTCTGGGGCTACCTCGGCCCGGGGGTGCCGCCTCAACAGCCATGACAAAGGCAGAGAGCCAGGGCTGGCGCTGCCTCAATGGCCCCGGGGGGCTGGGGCAGGTGCAGCCTCAGCCCAGTGGCTGAGAAGGGGAAGGGGGAGAGCCGGGGTTGGCGTGGCCTCAGAGTGAGGGGCGGGGGCAGGACTGGCATGCCTTGGTCGGGGAGGGGGGAAGCTGGGACTAGTGCAGCCTTGACCTGATGGCGGGGAGGGGAAGAGAGCCAAGGCTGGCCTAGCCTCATCTCTAGGGGAAGAGCCAGGGCTGCTTACCCCCAAAGAGAGGGTGGTTGGCAGTCATAGCAAGTAGGAGGTTCAGCCCCCTAGTTAAATTTCAAAGTATTTAATATAACAGAGTCAAGCAACTTGGTGGAACTAAAAATATGCAAGATAAATATTTACAATTGTTTAAATATATACTTATATGAGACACTATAATGACTTTTCCTTAGATCAGAGAACATTTGCTCTACTGGACCAGAGAGCCAGTCCATGTATTCTAGAATCCTGCCTTCAATAATGGCCAACATTCAGTGTTCCAGAGCAAAGAGAAAACTTTCCTGTTAGTACCCATAGCTAAATAGCATGCTACTTTACAGCTGAATATTTTTTCCTTTCCGCTGCCCCTTTCTGCACTTCTGGGTTAAATAAACAAGACGGGGTAACATGCCTGTTTCTTGTACAATATTAAAAATATATAAGTAGGTATCCACTTACTCTGAGTCCTATGGTGAAATCTTGACCATCAAAGTCAGTAGCAAAATTTACATTGAGTTCAGTGGGGCCAAGATTTCATTCTGTATTTGGCTAAATTCTGCAACATGTAAATTCTGCTTTCTGGGGATCCACAGGGTTAAAAGGTAGTGGAGAATTCATCCCTAAGCATTTTTAAAATGATGTATGTATTAGGGATGTAATAGTGTAATCGATTAACCAATAAGCAAAAGCTTATAGGTTAATGCAATAGACTACACACATTTCCACCTGCTGCCAGTCAACTTTTTAGCAGGCTGGCCAGCAGCCCAGCTCAGTCCCGGCTTGCACTAGGCCCTGGAACTAGCCCTGCTGCAGCTCTGCATTTAAAGTGTCTTAGGAGCCAGGCGGCAAGGCAGTCCAGCTCAGTGCCAGGTCTAGGAGCTCAGATCTCCCCCCCCCTCCCCCGGACAGTGGCTGCCCATGGAAAATAGAATAAATTGTCGACTAACCGATAAGAATTCATTAGGTTAACCGACTGTTCAATTAACAGATATTTAACATCTCTAGTATGAATATAATAAGAGGGCTAACTCTTAAGTTGCAATTAGGACAATTAAACAAACGTGTTGCAATTAGGACTGTCAAGCAATTAACAAATTTAATCACCATTAATTGCGCAATTTAAAAATTTAATCGCTATTAATCATGCAATTAATCACGTGTGCCTCCCCTTTAAAATGCCGCAGCAGTGTTTCAACGGAGCAGCACTACATGGAGCCTGGGATCAGCTGATCCTGGGATCCACGCAGCGCTGCCCTTTGGAAGTGCCGCTCCGGCGCTTCGAAGGGGCTTTGCAACAGCGGAACCGGGAATCAGCTAGAGTCCCCAGCCGATCCCCGGCTCTTAATTCGCTGCCCCCTTTAAAGCACCAAAATGGCACTTCACAGGGTCAGCACAAGCAGAGCCGGGGATCAGCTGGGGACTAATGGGTTGTACCCACGAAAGCTCGTGATACCATCTACATGTTTTGCTAGTCTTTAAAGTGCTACTAGACTATTTGTTGTTTTTGTAAGTTTTTCCTGTTTTATTACTGAACATTTAATGGCTGAAATGAGAAAGTGAATAGAGTGGTAAAGTCAAACAGAAAGTGAGCCCTGGAAATTGCTGAATGAAGGGCTTGCAGAGGGAGGGACAAAGAAGACTTACTAATGGACTACACTATGTGTCGCCCCTTCCCATCAATCTAAGCTATGTGACTTCAGCTATACAAATAACATAGCTGAAGGCAATGTACTTACCATGGTGTGTTCCACACAGGAAAGTCAGCAGGGACTGCTCTCCTGTCAACTCTGCCTACTCCTCTCATACTGTCAAGTACTGGAGTTGAAAGGAGAGCACTCAGAGGTTAATTTATAATGTCTACTCAGACACAATAAATTGACCAACAGTGTTGATCCATTGTGTAGTAAAGACAAGCCCTTACAAAGAAAGGAAAGAGGGAGGAAAGCAAGAAGAGGAAGATGGTAAAGGAAGAACAGGTAGAAGTAGCTGTGACGGACCGGGCCGTGTCTGGGCACAGCTGAGTGCGTCCGCTCAGGGCGAATTGCTCAAATCCGGGGTTCCTTACAGCCCCCGACTGGCGACCTCTCCACACAGGCCAAAAACCAGTCTCACAGAGCGCTTCAGCTGCCTGCCTGAAGCCTCCCGAGCAAAACCCCTCCGACACCCCAGCAATATCCGTGCCCCAGATGGCCCCGGGCCTCATACACAGGTGGGGGGTCCTAGCACCCAATCCCACCTACCCCGAACAAGTTCTGTCCGGTTCCAAGAAACCAGCCACAGATCCCTGGTCAATTTACCCTCTGGACCTTACCACAAATCACGCTGGGCCAATCCTTTAGAATCTATATCTAAAGGTTTATTATTACAAGAAAGAAAAGCATGAGAGTAAGGTTATTAAAGTACAGTACGTTACATGCACCGAATCTCCCAGTCCTCGATGCAGGCTCTAGCAGAGATGTTGCAGCTGCTGGTTAAAAGTCCTTGTTGCGCATCCTAGCATCAGGATGGGTTCACAGGTCTTCCGGGCTCTTCAATCCCTGCAGTGCTGCCTCTGGGATGAAGTGCTGAGCTGAGAACAAAATGGCCTCGACCACATGGCCCCTTTTATTCCCTTCCTGGCCTCTTCTTGTATGCAGCAAGTCACCTGGTCAGAGGCCAAACTCTATGTTTCCTGCTGGCTGCCCTCAGGTGACAAATCCCATTCTTTGGGTGTGTCCATAGCCTATTGAGAGTCATTGTTCCACAGGGCTTTGCTACTCAGCCTGTCCATAGCCATGCTTAACCACATTCACAGAAATATTCAGCTTCCACACAGATTACAGATTCACACACACAGACATTATATACTCACATAAACAGTGTACACAGGATCAGAAAACAACAAGCTCCCATTCAATACCCCACATGGCTCCCCCCACACCAATTTCTGGGGCCAACACCCCCACCTAGGGGTGCAGCAGCGATCTGGCTGCTTCCCTCCAACTCAGTAATGTGACACCCCCAACGCAAAATTGATGCAGGAAGTGATGCCAGTAACATCACTGAGGGCATCACAGGCCTCCCCCGTCAAAATGGTGGTGTGCCTCAGTTTCCTTCTTACACAGGACCTTCTGGCTGGAACCCTTTTTGTCCTGTAAGAAGTTCCAAAACCAGCTACAAGTGTTAACCATGAAAGAGCAACATTACAATGTTCCCTTACATACCGTCTGTCGTTTGGTACATCTCCAGACAGATTACATGGTATTTTCATAAGCTCATGCACACTGTATACCGTTACAATTCTCTGCAACAATAATACATTGGTTACAAGAATTAACATCAGTAACAAAAACAATCCTATATCAGGTGTATATTGACATTCCCCATCATGCCCCTTCTTTGGCCCCACACCATTGCAGTTTTTTCCCTTCAGGTTCAACCTGCAAATCTTCTTTGTCAAAGCAAGTCCTGCACCTCCCCCTTGTCCTCTGGGCTCCAGGCCTGAAACCTCTGGCCAGACCAAGACAAAGGGCTGGCTGGGCGTGACTCCCTGGCTCACAATGGCCCTGGAATTCTCCCCCTTCCCCCACTCAGTGGGGTAACAGCAGTAAGCTGTAGACTCCCAAGTCTCTCCTCTGTCCCTCTCTAACCTCTGTTTCCACATGGAACCAGATATCAACCTCCCTGATTGAGTATGAGTGTCCACAGTGTCCAGAGATGGGAGCATAACTGCCATCTCCTGCATCCTAGGGAGAGTGACCACACAGCTGTTCTGCTCTGCATACTTGGCTACCCAGCCCTTCTCCTGAATCTGAGACACTAAGTTCCCACTCTCCTCCTTCACCTGGGAACAATCCTGTCCCACACACACTGACTTCCCAGCAAGCTGGTCACACACAGTCACTGGGTTAGCAGCCTGCTCCAGTTCTCTGGATGTTCCTGCCTCATCTGGAACAACCCTCAGTCCCTCTGAGACCTTTCCAACACCATCCACACTGGGTTTCCCTAAACCCAAGTCATTGGAGTCACTGCTGACAGACAAATTCTGTCTGTCAGGCACCAAAACAAGTGCCTCACACAAGAAGCTGCTGCCGTTTACAGGCAGAGCTTTCTCCTGAATGCCTTCTCCCAGCAAGGCCCTGTCACCTCCCTCAGTCACAGCAAACTGCTTGCTACAAGCACTGCCAGGACTCTCCTCCCTATGAGCTTCCTTAGGCAGCAGTTCACCCTTCCCTGGCTCTGCAGCAGCCTTGCCCTGCTGAGCCACAACCAACTCCTCCTGCAATTCCCTTACTCCCTGAGTCATCTCTGGCCCCTCAGGTGGATTCACTGATAATCCCCTCTCAGGCACATAGACAGACTCACAAGAGACAGGGTCAGAGGCATCTTCACTCCCTGTGCAGCTCTCTAGATGGCTGTAAACGTCCACACCATCATTAGGCACCAGAGTTAACACACCCTCATTCTCTCCTTGTGCCCGGGCTAAGGGGTCTCCCTGCTCCCACCGAGCAGCTCCCCCCTCTGCCAGCAACACAGCAGCATCAGGCACAATATCAGGGTCACCACTGTCTGGTCTCTGGGGTTCTGGTAAAACACTGACTGACTCTACCTGAGTCACCTCATCCCTCTCCCCAGCAGACACAAACCTTGGGCCACCCCCTTCCTGGGCCTTAGCCATATCCAGACCCAACTCTGGGACAACAACACTGCTCTCAGCCTTCACAGGCTGTGGGGCACCTTCCTCAGACAAAGGAAGAAACTCTTCCCCACACACAGACAGACAACCAGAGACAGCTTCTCCCTTGTCCCAACACCCCTGGCTAATCTCAGTCATACAGCTAGCCACTGGGACAGCTTCCTTTACTGCCCCCTTGCTACTTCCACCAGCCAAATCGCCAGCTTGCACACACTGTGCTTCACACAACTCAATTTCAGCTTGTGCAGGTTCAATTCCACAAACCTCACCAGCCACCAGCTCCTCAACTAAAACTTCACTCTGGCCAGCCACTCCAGGCTGCCCCAGAGAAACATTTCCCTGACTTCTGGGCTCTTCCTGCCCTGGTTCTGATTCCAGCCTCACCTCTGAGGCATCAGACGGGCCCTCACCCACAGGCTCACATATAGAGACACTTTCCCCTTGGTTACAGGG
This sequence comes from Pelodiscus sinensis, assembly GCF_052426305.1. Lineage (NCBI taxonomy): Eukaryota > Metazoa > Chordata > Testudines > Trionychidae > Pelodiscus > Pelodiscus sinensis. The sequence goes on along the minus strand of NC_143052.1, from coordinate 24,802,169 downwards.
AGTCTGACCAGCTCCAGGAAACTTTCCATACCCACATGCACCCCCTTCCCAAACCTCCCTGTTAGCTACAGGTAACACACAAGGTTTGCATTCATACATGCTTTGGGGTTGGGTCATCACATCAGCTGGGTAAAATACATCTGCCATATCATAAGCATACCCCATACCCACAGAGTTATACATTGAACCTTCAGGAGAATACAGTCTCTCTTGTTCTTTTAGTCTCTTAAGCTGGAGGTCAAGTCTAGCATTTTCCTCCTTGGCTAGGGCCATCTTCTTTGCATGCTCTACCTCTTCCCTCCGCTGTCTCTCAGCATATTCTGCCTTTTTCTCCTCAAGTTCCCGATCCATCTCCTTCTGTCTCTTAGCAATTTCTTCATCTGCCTTCTGCCTTCTTTCAGCAGCTTCCTTGGTTCGCTTCTGATCCCTTTCATCCACATCTCTGGTTAGTAACAACACTACCAGATCTAGTTTAGAGGCCCTTTTCCTAAAGGCAACGCCTCTCCCCAAGCACAAATCCTTCAGAGCACTTTTGCTCAGACTCTCATATAATTCCGGGATCATCGCAGCGGCTCTTTAATCAACCAAACTCTCAACACCAAAAATCAAATTTAGACAGCGTGGGGTCCTGATCCCAAAGCTCAATTGACCAAGATCTGTGGATCCTGCCGACTACGCCACTGTGACGGACCGGGCCGTGTCTGGGCACAGCTGAGTGCGTCCGCTCAGGGCGAATTGCTCAAATCCGGGGTTCCTTACAGCCCCCGACTGGCGACCTCTCCACACAGGCCAAAAACCAGTCTCACAGAGCGCTTCAGCTGCCTGCCTGAAGCCTCCCGAGCAAAACCCCTCCGACACCCCAGCAATATCCGTGCCCCAGATGGCCCCGGGCCTCATACACAGGTGGGGGGTCCTAGCACCCAATCCCACCTACCCCGAACAAGTTCTGTCCGGTTCCAAGAAACCAGCCACAGATCCCTGGTCAATTTACCCTCTGGACCTTACCACAAATCACGCTGGGCCAATCCTTTAGAATCTATATCTAAAGGTTTATTATTACAAGAAAGAAAAGCATGAGAGTAAGGTTATTAAAGTACAGTACGTTACATGCACCGAATCTCCCAGTCCTCGATGCAGGCTCTAGCAGAGATGTTGCAGCTGCTGGTTAAAAGTCCTTGTTGCGCATCCTAGCATCAGGATGGGTTCACAGGTCTTCCGGGCTCTTCAATCCCTGCAGTGCTGCCTCTGGGATGAAGTGCTGAGCTGAGAACAAAATGGCCTCGACCACATGGCCCCTTTTATTCCCTTCCTGGCCTCTTCTTGTATGCAGCAAGTCACCTGGTCAGAGGCCAAACTCTATGTTTCCTGCTGGCTGCCCTCAGGTGACAAATCCCATTCTTTGGGTGTGTCCATAGCCTATTGAGAGTCATTGTTCCACAGGGCTTTGCTACTCAGCCTGTCCATAGCCATGCTTAACCACATTCACAGAAATATTCAGCTTCCACACAGATTACAGATTCACACACACAGACATTATATACTCACATAAACAGTGTACACAGGATCAGAAAACAACAAGCTCCCATTCAATACCCCACATGGCTCCCCCCACACCAATTTCTGGGGCCAACACCCCCACCTAGGGGTGCAGCAGCGATCTGGCTGCTTCCCTCCAACTCAGTAATGTGACAGTAGCTATAGTCTACAACTGAGAATATTGGCCAGTGTAGACAGGCCAAATTTTGGAAAAGCCTCTTCCGAAAAAACTATCGGAAAAAGGTATGCAAATTGCAGAGCGCAATTTGTGTACCTTTTCCCGAAAGTTCATTGTAGTGTAGACATAGCCTCTCTCTCTTTCTCTCTCATATCAACAGTGTCTTGAAGATCCCTTCCTGAGAGAAGGAAGGGGCTGCTTCTGATAGACACTGAGAAGAAAGCATTTCCCATTCTCAGATACTAAAACAGTTTTTGTCAATTCCTCATGTTTTGTTTATGGACTACCCTGGATGCTTGGAAGACTACCCTGGATGCTTGGAACTGACCTAGCGGAGGGGCCAGTCACAAGAACAACTGCTGACCTGTAGCGGGATATACATACCCTGCACCGAACCCTGTGGGCGGAGGAAGTCCTACCCCTTCACCCAAACTGGGCATGCTCCAAATGCTGGTGCAGTATCAAAGAAAGCTGCTCAGTTCATTCTGGGCTGGCCAAAGGAGGAGAAGGATCTCCTGCAGGAGCTCCAGAGCCACTCCAGACAGAGACCCAGACGACAGGAGCCCCAGAGACCACAGTGAGCTACTAGTGCTGGAGGAGCCCCAGGGAGAAGCAGCTGCAGGGGAACCAGAGCACCCAGAAACCATGAGGGTCGTTTCCCCACCAACACCAGTAGGAAGTGACCCAGGGAGGGTGCTGGAGTGATATCTCCCACCCTGGTGAGCTTGGCATGTTTCAGCTGGATTCCCGGCTGAGCGAGTGGTAGAACACTCAGCCGCTCACAGGGCCGTGGGTCAGGACCTGGTGGAGTAGGGTGGGCCCAGATCCCCCTACTGAGGCTGTTGCCCCCAACTTATTGATGCTGCCCTGGGTTAAGGGCTCCTCTTTTACTGACTCTGGTCATTAGACTGTGTTGCCCTGAGTTAAGGGCTACCTTATTGACTTTGACCATTTGTGCTACCCTGACCTAAGGTTTACCCTATTAATGATAGCCGTGAGGCTGTACTACCCTAGACCGAGGTTTGGTTTTCACCGACTAAAAGAGATTGCCAATACGCCAACAGCCGACGAGGTGATGTCCATACCCCTTAGTGCCTGCACCCAAAGGGACGGGGTGTACATACACCATGACATGCTCCAAGAAGGAGAGAGCTGCCATGCCAACCTGGCCACAAAGAGGTGCCAAATGATGAGCTGATTCCCCTTTGCACCTTCTTGTTACAACTGTGAACTTTGGGAACTATAGGAGTGGTAGGACGAGTCCCAGGGAGGACAGACTAAAGGTGCTTCTGGAAGTCAGACCTTTGGTCCCCCTCACTCCTCATTGAGGTTGAAGGGTCTAACCCCCCGACCACTAGGTAGTACAATGTGAGAAAATGATCACATACCCATTGATATTTGTAGGAGTTCTGATGGAGGATAGCATGTAGTCATAAATGTATAATCTTGACCATTGATTATTAAATATTGAATTAATCCTTGTATACTGAAAATAGTTTGAAACTTCTGCATTCCTACAGTTCTTCCACAGCTCCAAGTTTCCCGAGTGATACATAGCAAAGTACTGCTCACTTTTCATTCTATAGACAAGTGCTATCCATGAACGCCCAGCAGATCTTGTCTTCTCAGCGAAGCATACAAGCTTAGTAGAAAGATTCTAGTCTGACTAGAACTTCCAAAGATTCTAATCAGCATAGAACTTCCAAAGATTGATAACCCTGAAATCAAAACCAAGTTTCTTTGCAAAAAGCAAGAGACATTGCTGTTCAATAACAGTTGTTTCCAATCCAAATTTCAACTGTAAAGATGTAGTGAACTTAGAAGCCAGACCTGTTTTAGAAAAAAAAATCATTTTTTCTGTTTGGAAAAGTACATGCATATAGTTTTGTCCTTGTGCTCATGTGCCACTTACGAATGGAAAATTCACTTTCATGGAGAGACCAAGCAGGCAATGTTTCAGCCCTAAAGGTAAATGTTTCACAAAGCTATGAATAATTTAAAATTAAGGTTGCAATGGAAACTGCTAGATAACCTTAATCATAGAAATTGCTGCCGCTCCAACTAAAATAAACACAGTATCCAATTCTGATATATTGTCATGTATTTATGTGAACAAAATAGCTTTTTTTTTGCTCTGAGATCTAAATTAAAATATGCCAAACTTGTATTCAAAGTAAATATGGCAATATTTCCAAACACTGCCCATGTAAATCATAATGCATTGATTAAAATGAGAAAGTAGTCAGATGCTATTTTGATGGTAATAATAGAATATGTAGCCAGTAGATTCTCTTTTTAACTCTTTCAGAAGAAAAAGGAAATAGGTAATTGAGATGTATAGGAGTGACAAACTATAATATATTTGAAGAGTCAGAATAAGATTTAGAGCTAATTTTTATATTTTCTCAGCAATAGTATGATCAGATTTTCGTAAATGCAAAGGTTATGTGTGTGTGCATAAGATAGAATAACATTCCTACTATAGTATTTTTAGGCTTGTTTTAACATTCTGTATCAGTGCTATTGTTCCATCTTAAATTCCATGGGATTTTTCCACAGGTAATTTTGAAGTAAAATTAATCATTCTGAATAGGTAAGAACAAAAAACATGTCTTGCAGTTAATGCTACAATAGAAAAATCTCCATTATTCTGTTTCCCTGCACGTACCACTTTTCAGTGCTATTCTTGCTAACTTTCATATAAATTGTTGTATAGCATGCTGGTGTGACCTTTGCTGTGACTTCGAATATGCAATAGCAAGTTATTGCATGCTCAGGGTCACAGTGTCAAGTGAGCCCTCCATTTTTTTAAATATATACACAATCTTTCTTGCAATCTGTGGGTCAAATATTGTAGGCAAAGGTAGGATGGAATTTTGCATGAAAATATAATTTATATATGCAAATTATAGGGCATGCATTAAAGTTGGTGGATACAAGATTGGATTGAATCTGAAAATTAGGCATTGAAATTGAATTCTTAGGAAAATTTAACTCATAATGAATTATGTGGCATTTGCAAACATATATAAGATCAGGAAGAAAGGGAGATTAAATTGTGATCCTATCAGTTTTGTTAACATCCCTTGAAATTATTTCTTCTAGTGGAGTCTGATATGATTTCTGTAAAATGCCTGAAAAATTAGATTTTTTTCTGATTAGCTTATTCATTGCATTTCCTTCTTTTGAACCTGCAGTTTAAATGGGCTTACTTTAAAAATTACTCCATAGCAGAAAAATGCCAACTTTTTTCTTCCTAAAATCTAATTCTGAAACTTTTTATTTAAGGTCAGTCTCATTCCAAACTTATGCAAAATACCCAGTGATTTCAAAGTCTGTTTCACCTGAGTAAAGACTTAATGATTTGGCCTATAGAAGAGAGTATTGAACTTTCTTAATTTCTAGACCTCATTGCTAGCCGTTTCTCTTTTCCTCACATTCTCTGTTTCAAAATTACTTTAATCATAATAGAGGGTTTTCACTTTGTTTTATTCATCTTAGGATCTATATAGGACTATTCCTAACACAGGGGTCATTAACCCTTCAAGTTTTCCACAGTGTGTGATTTGTGATGCTCATTCTGTTTGGAGTGTAAGTCTAATTAAAGGTGTGAATGGCTAGAGCATCAGAGCAATCCGGCTACCATTGTGTTACAAAACAGTTATCAGAATGAACATACAGTTATAAATAAGATGCTGTTATAACTATCTGAACTGAAACCACCCTTAAGTTGCCCTAACACATCACTAGGTTGTGCAACTTAATTATAAAACAGAACAAATCCATCAGTGATCAGCCAGAAATATGAGCGTTAAAGTCAATGGTGAGATCAGACACATCATAAGCAGTGTGCCCAGTAAGAAGAGTTTGCAGGGTCAGATCCTTAAATTGTGAACACCTCTTTGCATAAATCATATATGTACTGAAGAATCCTGAATGCACAAAGCACCTGATAGCCACTGATATAGGATGACAGACTCCCATTATCTTCAATGAGTCCTGATATGGTTTTCAGGCCTCTCTCTACTAGGGATGTTAAATATCGATTAATTGAATAGTCAATTAACCTCATGAATTCTTATCGGTTACTCGACTGTTCTATAGTCCCTGGGCAGCCCCTGTCCAGGGGGAAGGTCTGAGCTCCTGGACCTGGCCTGAGCTGGAAATGAGCCAGGCTGCCTGCCCGCCTGGCTCCTAATATACTTTAAATGCAGAGCCACAGTGGGGGTAGGTCCAGGACCAGTGCAACCAAGACTGAGCTGGGCTGCTGGCCTGCCTGCTAAAAAATGTATTGGCAAGGGATAGGGGGTAATGCGTGTAGTCTATAGCATTAACCTATAAGTTTTTGCTTATCAGTTAATCAGTTAATTGACTACACTATTACATCCCTACTCTCTACACATACCAAGTACTTCTCTGGTGGTGGGAGGAGAGAGTCAGGAACTATGAAAATTGTAATGGTTATTTTATTGTGTTCTGTTGACCATTAGAGTGTTACAATGCATAAAATACAAAATAAAAAGTAACGTAAGTTAAAATAATTGGATGTGCTTGGAAGACAATTAAGAGTTAATAATTTCCTTGTTTCCTTTTGTAAGGTAGGGAACTTAAGCCTCCCAGATGCTACTGTTTTAAAAGTAAAAAGGGGTGGCCATATCAAAATAGCCTTTGAACAAATGATAAATGTTGCTTCATTTCAATTTTAAAAAAGACAGCCTAACTGCTTCAGAATCAGTTTAATATAATGTTGTTAAAAGTCATCCCAGACCAAGATATACATATGTTATGTTTTAGCACAAAATAACTTTAAAAAAGGCAGAAAACTGTAAAAGTCCTAAAAATATAATTTATGGTGGAAATGCTGACACCATTAACTATAGTACTGGCATTTTATTGGGTTCTATGGTGTGAGGAGAGTTGCATATGCTAATATGGTGTCATCCATGTCATGAAATTTAACTAATTTTTACTTAATTCCTAATAATTTCTTAAGGCCTGATCCTATTCACATTGACATCAATGGCAAAACTCTTATCTATGGAAATCCATTTGCAACACCGTCCCAACTACTACATTTCAACGAATATAAAAGGCAAACTGTGCCCACCTGAAATAAGGGAAAGTTAGTTCAAATTCATTCTCCAATGAATATTTAAGTATTTTATGCAAAGTAGCAGAGCTTCAGCTGCTCCCAGACTCCTTCTTATTAACACGGTACATCATCAAACTCATTTCACGTAAGATACCCAATATCACTAAGAATCTAAACATTTTCTGATCTTTCCTGTTAACTTTGCCATTCAATCTCATTTTTATAGTATGTATGTCACACAATACAAAACATATTAATAACTCTGTCAGACTGCCTGCCAAATGCAAAGAAATTAAGTTAATGATTAAACCTAATAAAAGATATTACATTTTGGTGGGGAAGATTGGGGGTGCTAAGTGTCCAATTTTCAACAGGAATGCCCAGTCTAAAAGCAACCCTAGAGGCTCCAATCAGCACTTCTGACTGGGCCATTAAAAGTCCAGTCAGCAGTGCAATAATGCCAGAGCACCCTCCTATATCCCAAATCCCTAATTCCTAGTTCCACACCTGAGCCTGCATGCCCAGGAAAAGCCCTATCTCTCTCTCACACACACATACACACACACCCCGTTCTCCAACCCAGTGGCCCTTCCTGCCCTCCAAATCCCTCATCTCGGCCTCACGCCAGAGCCTGCAACCCTAAATGGAGCCTTCAATTTTGTGCAAGTTGGTGCCTCTGGTTGTTGTGCAAGTGTGCAAGGAATTAATTGTTTCCTGCTATGCAGGATGGTGACTGTCCTGCAATGTGCAGGACATAGTGGATGGTTTTGCAGCAGTGAAATTCCTGAAGAGTGATGGATTGATAGCTGACATATGTCCCTTTTTGGCACAAGGCCGTCTTGCCACAGAGTGCATCAACAGAAATGGCTACTTTTCTATGGTAATGCAAGCACTGGTAGATAACTGGGATGCTTCACTGAAATCGTTGTGAGCTGGTCAGGGAAGGTGCAAGACATAAGCATCTATAAAAACACAGGACTGCTTAGAAAGCTGGAATTTTCTTTCCTGGCTGGTGAATTACCATTGGGAATGTTTGAAATGCCAATAGTAGTTATGGGCGACTCAGCCTACCCCTTGCTCCCATGGCAGAACATCCCCATTAACAGCATCAAATAACTATTCAGCTAAGCTGAGCAGGTGCAGAATGACAAATGAATGTCTCTGGTCATCTGAAGGGTTGCTGGCATTGTTTCCTTACAAAAGCTGATAGGTATCTGAGCCATTATCTATCATCTTTGAAAAGTCATGGAAGTCCGGAGAGATTCCAGAAGACTGGAAAGGGGCAAATATAGTACCCATCTATAAAAAGGGAAATAAGAACAACCCAGCAAACTACAGACGAGTCAGCTTAACTTCTGTGCCAGGAAAGATAATAGAGTAAGTAATTAAGGAATTCATCTCCAAACATCTGGAAGATAATAAGGTGATAGGTAACAGCCAGCATGGATTTGTAAAGAAGAAATCCTGTCAAACCAATCTGAATTCTTTGATAGAATCACAAGTATTGTGGATAAAAGGGAAGTGGTGGACTTGGTATATATAGCCTTTAGTAAAGCATTTGATACGGTCTCGCATGACCTTATCAGTAAACTAGAGATACAACTTACATGGGGCTACTATAAGTTGGGTGCATAACTGGCTGGATAATCATTCTCATGGTTATGGAAGGGCATAACAAATGGGGTTCTGCAGGGTCAGTTTTGGGACCTGTTCTGTTTAATATTGTCGTCAACTATTTAGATAGTTGGCATAGAGAGTATGATTATTAAGTTTGCATAGGATACCAAGCTCAGAGGGGTTGCAAGTGCTTTGGAGAATAGGGCATAATTCAAAATTATCTGGGCAAATTGGCAAAATGGTCTGAGATAAATAGGATGAAGTTGAATAAGGACAAATGCAAAGTATTCCACTTAGGAAGGAACAATCAGTTTCACATATACAGAATGGGAAGCGACTGTGGAAAAGAATCTAGGGGTCAGAGTGGACTACAAGTTAAATATGAGTCAACAGTGTGACACAGTTGCAAAAAAAAAAGGCAAATATGACTCTGGGGTGTATTAACAGGAGAGTTATGAGCCAGACACGAGAAGTAATTCTTCAGCTCCACTCTGCACTGATTAGGCCTCAACTGGAGTCTTGTGTCCAGTTCCGGGCACCACATTTCAAGAAAGATGTGGAGAAACTGGAGAAGGTCCAGAGAAGAGCAACAAATATGATTAAAGGTCTAGAAAACATGACCTATGAGGGAAGACTGAAAGAACTGGGTTTGTTTAGTTTAGAAAAGAGAAGGCTAGGAGGGGATATGATGGCTCTTTTCAAGTATCTAAAAGGGTGTTACAAGAAGGAGGGAGAAAATTATTGTCCTTGACATCGGATGATAGGGCAAGAAGCAATGGGCTTAAATTGCAGCAAGAGAGGTTTAGTTTGGACATTAGGAAAAACACCTAACTATTAAGGTGGTTAAACACTGGAATAAATTGCTTAGGGAGGTTGTGGAATCTCCATCACTGGAGATATTTAAGAACAGGTTACGTAGGCATCTGTCAGGGATGATTTAGCTGGTGCTTGGTCCTTCTGTGAGGGCAAAGCACTGAACTTTATGACCTCTTGAGGTCCCTTTCTGTTCTAGTATTCTATGATTCTAAGATTGGATATCAGTGAGAAAAATTTCCCAATAGATGTAGCTGCCTGCTGTGTCTTGCATAATAACTGTGAAAGACTACACCAAGGACCAGCAGCAGAGATGTGTGAAAGCCAGGGAGCTGTGGTAGGTATACCAGATGACCAGAGAGGATAGCAATAGGTCCAATGCTGAGCTTCAAATCTGCCTTCTCAAAGAGCTGCATGCCAGCAGAGAGTTCCTTCACCCAGCAGAACTTTCCATCATTAATAAAGTTTATTTCTCAAGTCTCTCAAGGGCAAGGTAATTAAACTGTTTGTTCTCAGTTGAATTTTATGGTTTCTATCCATAACCACAGTGCAGTTTCCTATTATGTTTAAATAAATCTCAGAGTTGCATATCCCTCTTTTAAAATTCATTGAAATATTTCAGTTCATATCTGCTTCTGTAAAGCCACTTTTTTCTAAAACTTGAAAGCTAAATGATCTGACAGTTTCTCTTTAACTTACACTGACATTCTTATTTGACAGCATATAATTGAATTGCATTTTGAAGATTATGCAGTGTATCGGCTTTATATTTATAATAAAATCATAGTAAGTGGAACTGGAACTAGTAATATAATGCACAAGACATATTGATGAGACTCAAAAAATTGAAGCCATATCCTCTGAATTCCCCATAACCTCCTCATCTGAAAAGCCTGTTGTTATTGCAGTTATTCATGTTAGCCACTCGATAGGCCAAATTTATTCTCTGTACCAGTGAGTGTAACTCCTTTGATTTTAATGGTTTCTTAAGGGAGGTGGTAGAAGCCCTTTCACTCGGTGAACAAAACTACACAGCACAAAACTCTGGAAAATGTAGTGCAGGGAACAATTCTACATCGGAACAGGCCTTTTTTATTCCATGAGTAAAACCCTGGCTCCACTGAAGAAGCCCCTGAAAGTTTTGCTATTAAGTTCAGTGGACTAAGTTTCACTTTATATCTGTATTAACTCCCACTTCATTTAATATTATATAACAATAAGTTCATTACCATTCCTATTTGTTTATTTGAAAACACATCAATAGTTCTTTTGTATAATGCTGTTCATTTCGGAAGTGGAAGGAAGGCTATATACACTGGCTTCCAGAGTAGAACAAGAATATGATGGTGACACCAGACTGGTTCATGTAAACAGGAAATAGAATCAGGATGGAAATTGGACTGGTTCCATGTTCAGTAATATTAACTAAAAATAAGCTTGTGAATAAAAGTAGGAAGGCCAATTCTGTTTGCAAACTATTTTTCAGATTTAAACTTGCAAGATCTCATTAATAACAAAGCTGACATAAAAAGATACAATAAACAGGGCTTTAAAATTAATGTTATAATATCCCTTTTATGCCACATTAAGACTGAGATTTTAGCAACATAAAATTCATTAAATTCAATGAAGGTGAACTTCATAAATAAATAAAAGTGCATAGGCATCTATATATGCATAAGTCCCCAGTACTCAAGCTAAGAATATAGTCAGCATATAAACAACTCAAATCTAGCCTCTTTTTTTAGGTCTTCTGAAATTCCACAAGACAGGTCTGCTCTTGAGTGATGTTATAGTATGTTACAACAAAAAGGAAAAACTATGTAGCACCATAGAGACTAACAAGATGGTTTAATAGGTAATAACCTATTAAACCATCTTGTTAGTCTCTATGGTGCTACATAGTTTTTCCTTTTGTTTTAGCAAGATCAGACTAACACGGCTACCTCTCTATTATTATAGAATGTTGTGACATCAGCCTTACCAGAAAAATCAACAAGGAAATTGGACAGAGTCCCCTAGTTTTTAAACATATGCCCAGTTTCAATCTAGAGAAAGATACTAAAATATCTTTTTCTAGAAATAAAAATATTGAAAAAAATGAAACTGGAATCTTTTTAAACTGAAATTTTACAAGAGTCAAGTCTGACTACAGAATGGGGAGCTAGGAATTCCTAGTCGAGAATTCTAATCCCAACTCTGAATGTGAAACTGTTTTGACCTTAAGAAAATCACATAAGGGTACATTTTCAAATTACCTACTGAATGTATATCTCAATTTCTGACTGCCCAACTTTAAAAATACACATTTAAAATTAGTGATCAACATTTTCAGAAGTGTCCTTTATCTCCTTGTGCCCCGTTTCCTGGGTGTGACAGAATGCAGAAATAATATTTAATCCCTGAGCCCTTTCTCCTGCATACATATTTTGAGGAAAATAATGGACAGTTTAGCCCTACAGTCATATTTATCTGTAGGAGATCTGAAGTCATCGGGTTAAAGTACACACCATTGTGACATCTCAAACTCTGATCATGTTCTAAAATATTGCTTTAAAATGCAGCCTTTCAAAGTCTCTGTAAGGGATTATGGTCAACTGCTGCTTGTTATGCTGCAGTTATCCTTAAATAAATGAAAATATTTTTCTGATTCAGTAAATATGAAATGTGGTCATTGTGGTTTTGAGGAGTGCTTATGGAAGTGGTCATCATAACTGTTATTTTTCCCTTCTGATCTGCTGCAAATGGGACTTGAATATAAATAGATACTAGTTATAAATAGTAAAATCTTTCACAATTAAACTAATTAAGTGCAGATCAAGTCAAAGAGAGAAAATTACATACACACACGAGCAATGTAATAACTGCAGAAAGAGTTTTCTGAGAATGTAGAAATACATCTACTAGTGTAGCTGGTAAAAAACTTGAATTTCTTTCTTGTCAAATTCTTTTATTTCAAATTTTATTTTTTTGTCCTGAGTATGACAAAATATAAAATACCAATTTTGAGGAGTCACAAAGTTCCAAAAAATATTGATGTGGAAATGTCAAAACATTTCTCTGGCTAGTTTTGATCAAAATGAAACATCATGAGATTCCTGGATTGAAATGTTTCTGTTTCTTGAACCAAATTAAATGTTTTGTTTTGGCTTGGTTTGGCTTTAAGGTGCATCTCTCTGACCTGCCATAGTCCTTGAAGGCTGTTGTAATGTTGGTGCCTCATGCTCCTTTTCTATCTATGTATGTATGGCTTGACCTCCATGGCCTGATGTCCTACCCCATGATGCACTATAGTATTTCAACCAGATGGAAGAGACTGTGATACACAATGGGAAATGTAGTCTGCTCAGAGAACTCAGCCCATATGAGGGAAAAAAAATAGCATGAGGCACTGTAGAAGGTCACCCAGACACAACTCAAAATGTTGAATTGATCCTTGACCAAACATTTGATCAGTTTGACTAATGGCAATATTTTTATTTAGTCTACTCGTTTGACAGTCTGATAGATATTAAATATGACAATAGCTATTTTTTTGGGGGGGGAAGGGTTAGTTGAGATGAGCTGGAGCTGTTATTTTGGCTGCTGATGAAGTCCAGTCTCATTTCATCTGAGGAGATGTTTGCAACTGTGACCTGGAATAGCCCTCACTAAAAATGCCAAGAGCAGGGCAAGCTGCAAAAGATAGAGCAGAAACTCTCAAAACTGGTGGTTAACCCTGAAGTTACCCTCACCAAACAGCATTGTACTTCTGATTTCCAACACTGGTTATCAAGAATTTTTTTAAAAGAAATCACATAGCCCCCTTATTGTGTTACTGTTGCTCTGGCTCCCAGTCAGCACCAAAGTCCAGTACAGTATCGTGAGAAGTGGTTTAAAAATCTCTGTTCAATACAGAATGTTCTTTTGAAACCCAAAGGGCTAGCCACATTGCCTGGTCAATTACGTTAGATCGTCCCAAAATATCATGCTGCCAGCCAATTATTTAGTATCTAAAACTAAATGTTTGTTATAAAGAACGAAAAGAAAGAACAAGAAGACAGTGGTTAAATGATAAAACAAATATATACAGAGACTTCAATGTCCATATACAGTAAACTTCTGATAATCCGGCACCTTTGGGACCCAGGGGGTGCCGGATTATCAAATATGCCGGACTATCGGAAGGGGGAGTTATGAGGGGTCTCGGTGGGGGAGGGGAGGTGCCACCACAGACCCCTCATAGCCCCCTCTTCTGATAGTCCAGCTCTGCCCCAAGCGTCCCTGATTCAGCCGCTGCTGAAACTGACCAGCAGCGGCTGAATCGGAGATGCCTGGGGCAGAGCAGCTGGAGTGCTGCCGGGTTGGTCGGGGTAACGCCAACCCTTGGCGCGGCGAGACCAACCAGGCAGCACCCCAGCTGCTCTTGGGGACGCCTGGGGCAGAGCAGCTGGGGTGCTGCTGGGTTGGTCCCGCAGCGCCGCTCCTCGGCGCTACTGAATCAACCCGGCAGCACCCCAGCTGTTTTGCCCCAGGCGTCCCCAAGTCAGCCGCTGCTGAAATTGACCAAGAGCTGACTCCAGGAAGCCTGAGGCAGAGCTGCTCTGCCACGGGCTTCCCTGAGTCAGCCGCTGGTCAATTTCAGCAGCGGCTGACTTGGGGACGCCTGGGGCAGAACAGCTGGGGTGCTGCCGGGTTGATCCAGTAGCGCCGAGGAGCGGCGGTGAGGGACCAACCCAGCAGCACCCCAGCTGCTCTGCCCCAAGCGTCCCGATTCAGCCGCTGCTGAAATTGACCAAGAGCTGACTCCAGGAAGCCCGAGGCAGAGCAGCTCTGCCCCAGGCTTCCCTGAGTCAGCCGCTGGTCAATTTCAGCAGCGGCTGAATCGGGACGCCTGGGGTGCTGCACGGTTGGTCCCGCAGCCCCCAGGGGCAGCGCTAGGGGACCTACCCTGCAGCGCCCCAGCTGCTCTCCCTCCGGCTTCCCCGATTCAGCCACTGGTCAGTTTTAGCAGTGGCTGAATAGGGGAAGCTGGAGGCAGAGCAGCTCCAATGGTCCGGCTGCGGAGCACTTCCGGGTTCCTGATGGTGCCGGACCATCAGGAGTGCCAGACCGTCAGATGCCAGACCAATGGAGTTTTACTGTATCAGGTTCTTCGCAGTACTGGTGAGTTTGCTGGCTTGAAAATACCTCTGGTACACATGGACAGCTCGGATGGGCCATTCAGTCCTTTGTTCAGGGTATGTCTAGAATGCAAGCTTCTTTCAAAAGAAGCTTTTCCAGAAGAGATTGTCTGGAAAAAAAAATTTTTTCCAATAGAGAGCAACCAACACAGCAAAAGTGCAAAGAAAAAGTGATCTGCTTTTTTGAAAGAGAGCGTCCATTGATTGGACGTTATCTTGCATATAAGGCCACCCGGAACCAGTTAAGGCAGGGCATTAGGTCAATAGTTGCTTCCATGTGCTGTTGCCTAAGCCTAGCTGAGACATGCACTTAAAGGGACCCCCCTGGACAGCCGCTTCTCTGCTTCTGCTGTGTGCTTGCCTATCTCTCTAAGGGACAGCAAAGCTTTAGCAGTGTGTGCTCTGGTCACCCAGTTTTTGGATGCCACAGCATTATTCTTCGTGACATGAAGCCGGGGCTGCCCCATGGCATGAGATGGCCAAGGCTTGCCTTACCATGAGATGAACTGAGGACCCAGAGTGTAAAAAATTGTGTCTGCTGCTGGTGCATATGTATTCTCTCTGCTCTAGACACACAGAGATGGTGGAGTGCTGTGCTGGAGGAAGGAGGGTGCAAGACACAGAACAGGCAGGCAGGAGAAAAGCGGGCATCGGGGCGTCATTTGAGCTCCCCGCCTGAGGAGCCAAAATGTTGTGGGATGGCCCTGGTGATGGCCCCACACAGCCATGCTGCAGTTTCTGTAGCAGTTTGTGTAGTCTGCCTTTGTGGCCCTGCATGAGCTCAACACTAAGCTCATCCTTGAGACCCTCTCCCTGTGTGCAGGAGAAAGACCCTTGCAACCGCACCCTGCAGTAGAGAGATGATCCTGCAGGGTCTCTTCCTCTCCCCACAGCTTTAGGAGGGATAGGATCTCTGCTCCGAACCAGGAGGGCACATGCCGCTTGCTACCCCTGGCAGGGTCCTGGGAGCCCTGGGGGTGCTCCCTGTGAGGGCCAGAGGGACCTTGGGGAGCTTGTGGCTGGGCCATGAATGGCAATGCCTGTGGCAGGGAGAGCCGCACGGGCTGGTGCTGCTCCCAGGGCTGGCTTCCTGCCACAAGTCTTGTCCAGGGTGCCTGCAGCTTTAAAAGCTGGCAGGAGACAGGAACTATAGAGTTCTGATTACTTTGGATGGAGTGTCCACCAGGGCACCTGTGTTATTTCCTGGGGGCCTCTTCTTTAGAAAAAAAAAGCCTCTTCTGCGTCCACACATTCTTTTTTCCGAAAGAGCTCTTTTGGAAAAAGGCTTCTTCCTTGTAGAAAGGGGTTTACCGCTGACGGAAAAACCCCTCCATTGTTTTGACTTTTGGTCGAAAGAACGCAATAGCAGTGTGGATGTAAGTGTAGTTTTTCCGGGAAAACAGTTATTTTTCCGGAAAAATTCTGCAGTGTAGACATACCCTCAGAGATTTTTTTGTAACAAAGCTACTCCAGAGGTAAAAACAGGAATTAAGACAAAATGGAGACAATGCATCTGCCTTGTAGACTCCTTTGGCTTGTATTTCCTGTGTCTCAACAAGCTTCATGGCACACGAGCATGGAAAAGCCTTAAGGTTCTCTGTCTGTAGGCACACCCCTACATGTTTTGCTGAGTCAGAAGGTGTATCCTTTCACTCTTTTCAATGGGTTCATTGTACTGCTGATGACATTCGATGGGCCATCCAACAGGATAGACAAGGCTGATGCCAGTCTGTCTGAGGGTGTCATCCAGATGCACAGCATAAGTTTGAAATACATATTATACCATACGTATCTATAACTCATAAAACAATCATGATACAAACAAAATAATCATATACATGACACATTTGGTCAGATTCGTTGCAGTTTTATAATACTGGTATCAACAATATCATAGAGTGTTCCACATATTCCATGCATTTCCAGCTCCAGCTACATCCCAATGTTATCTGTGTTTCCTTTAGGATTGCCAACTCTGTTTCTTCAGGAGTCTCCCAGAATTGGGCTTGATCTTCCAAAGGCTCCTGAATCCAAACTGGAAACTTGCCCCTAAAAGTCTGATGTGGTGCAACAGGACTAAGACAAATTCCCCACCTGGCTTGGACCCATACCCGTCCCTGCAGCCCCTAGACATTCTGCCCTTGCCCTGAATGACAACTCCAAAGCTTCCTTTGTCTAGAAACAGTGGCCAAAGGGAGCTGTGAGGGTGGTGTCTGCAGGCGTGCGGGGGGGAGGGGAAGGGGGAAAGGGGATGCAAGGGGGGAGCAGCACACAGAGCTACCTTGTGTTCCATGCTTAGGGGCCATACAGAGGGATGTGCTCACTGCTTCCGGGAGCACACAGAGCTAGGGCAGGCAGGGAACCTGCCTTAGCCTTGCTGCACTGCCAACAGGGACTTGGAGCCACTCAAGGTAAGCACCAGTTGACTAGAGCCAATACCCTGATCCCCTCTCTTACCCCAACTCTGGGCACCATCCCTGAGCACCCTCCTACACCAAAACTCCCTCCCTAAGTCCACACCCTCTTCTGCACCTCTCCCCAGCTCTAAGCCCCTTCCCAGACCTTACACCGCCTCCTGTACTCTGACCTCCTACCTCAGCCTTGACCACCCCTCCAAACTAGGGATGTCAGAAGTTAACTGGTTACCCAGTAAGCAAGCTGCTTATCAACCTACTTACAAGGTAACCAGTTAACCAGCCCTGCTGGCTGAGCCTCTCTGGCTGCGCCCGGGGCCAAATCAGCCCCTACTGCCCGCAGCTATGCTATGGCCAGGGTAGGGAAATCCCCCACTGCTCATGGCCACGCTGGTGCCAGTGCTAGGGCAGCCCCCGCAACCAGCAGGCATGACAGGGCCAGGACTGCCCCTGCTGACTGTAGCTATGCTGGAACCAGGACCAGGCCAGGGCAGCCCTCACCACCTGCAGCTGCCTGATGGTTAATTATTGTAGGCGGTTTTTACATCCCTAACCCAAACTCCCTCCCAAAGCCAACGCCCCTCACCCCCAACCCTCTGCCTCAGGCCTTAAACCCCCGCACACCCGTATTCCGTCCTAGAGCCTGCACCCTTGCCTGCACGCCAGTTCCCTTCCCTATTTCTGAGCCCTCCCCACCTAAACTCCCTCCCAGAGCATACCCCCACTCCCGCACCCTACCTCCTTGCCACAGGCTCAGCTCAGAACCCCTTCCACACTCCAAACCCCTCAGACCCAGCCCAGAGCCCACACCCCAACCCCCTGCCTCATGCCGGTGAAATTAAGTGAGGGTTTGGGAGAACAAGTGAAAGAGTGAATGGGGGCTGAGCCTCAGAGAAGGGCCAGGGCATGAGGGCAAAGGTGTTTGGCTTTGTGTGATTGGCAACCCTAATACCTCTCACTGTTCGAGTTTAGATTAGGATGTCAGGTAGGATGACCAGCTAGCATGTGTGAAAAACTGGGATACTTTTTTTTTTTCGGGGGGGGGGGATGGGGGGAGAGGATTATAGTTGCCTACAGAAGATAGAGACTCCAATATAGGGTCATCTGATTGCCCTACTCAGGGTCTCAGGAGGTGGTGGTGTTGGCAGCCATGATGGTGAAGCCTGCTTTAACAGCCTCTTGTTTGTTCTTTATTTTCCCTTCAAATTCTCTTCTTTTAAAGGTGCCAAAAAGGAAGCAATGGGTGGAATAGCCCATCTCATTATTATTTTGTGCCCCAATTATACCTAATCTGATACACCAATTTTGGTTCATTAATTTTTGATTCTGCATCTTCTGTTTTAACAAACATGATTTCATTCATACCATCTTAGGTTTTTTGTTTGGACTAATTTTGTCCCCATCTGGTTTCCTTGTACTTAATCATGACATTAATTATTGAAAACAATTTGGCTTATTTTCTATCAACCATTGTTACTATAGGCTATTGTATCATCTTATAAACTTCTGCATACTTTTTACAATTCAGCTCACAATTAAGGGTAATGTCATTAGTCCCGTTATCTCAACAATACCTCAGCCACTTCCCCAGCCCTTTAGCTACTCTTAGTATTGTTTTCTGGTGTTAGGGGGAAATAAGATGTTATCAGTTGTTGAGATAAAAAAACTGAAGGTAGGGAAGGAGAAGGAAAGCAACTTGTGTGTAGACCCAGAAGAATGGCTGGTTGTGTTAGGGAGACTAGTGTTATGCAAAGCAAGGATCTGGAGTGGAGACCAGCATCTGAGAGCTGATATATTTGTACTTTTAACAGCTCCTGTGTTAAGTATCTCCAGCAGTGCTTCCTCTGCACAGTAGAGACAAGACACCTGTGTCACAGGGACTCTTTCAAAAGCATCAGTACTGGGCATTCCAGGCCCTGTTTCTAGTATGTATCCCCTATACATAACTTTCTTCCTCACTAGGTCCCATGAACATCCACTGTTGAGAAACATGCCTCACAATGAGAGACTTTAAGGTTGGAGTGCACTTAAAAATATTTCTTAGCATATCTATATGTGAAAGGTGTGATTTTTAACCAAAATAGTGTAGAGGCAGTTATACTATTCTAAGGCACTTTACACTGGTACAGTGTATTTCACTTTGGAGAACTAGAATAAACTATGGGTGTAATTAAAGAAGCAAACTTAATTTATTTTTAAATTATTAAAGAGAAAGAGATTAAAACATGACTTGGTCACAGTACAATAGAACTTACAATAGGAGAAGATATCTGATAGAAGTCTCTTCATGCTAATAGATGATATGTATGATTACACCGCAACTATGAGCAAGCCTCACAGACTGAGTAACAGTTTCAGTTAGCATGCTAAAAATAGCACAATGGAAATTGCTGCACCAACAGAGGCTATGCTAGCTACCTGCGCTGGAACCTATCAACCCTTCTGGAGCTGAGCTCAGAGTCTTTGCCAGTGCAGCAACTTTCATGCTGCTATTCCTAGCATATCAGTTTGAGCCTTGCTAGCACAAATTTGCCTACCCACATTGGGAGGCTTGCTCCCAATGCAGATGTATCCACAGGGTTTGTTGTCACTACTGAGCTGACTGGGGTTTTTAACCAATTTTTGCCCCAAATCTTTCTTTTATTCACATACACAAACCTCCGACTTAGATTTGGTGGTCCTTTAAATCCATGCTAGTTGACTCAGCTGGAGATAGAGCCCACATTCCCCTTTAACTCAGGCTGTATTCCACCCCGTTTACAATGTGAATACAGACAAAGACTTAATTAAATCTAATGGCTGGAAATTAAAGCTATACAAATTCAAACTGGAAACTAGGTTCACATTTTAATGGGCAGTTACCGTAAATTAGCGCATATAACCATTCATTCCAAATTAAAACCAGTAGCAAAACTTATTAACTGCTCTATAGCACAAAAAGTTGAAAAAAAATCAAGACCATTGAAACATTTTATTTTGATACTGCTGAATAAAATGTAAAAGCACTCCTATTTGATAATGCTGAATCATTTTTATAATGTTGAAATACAATTTATAATATATAATACAAGCAGACTTGCCCTGCATTGCGTGGGTCCTCCAGGGAAGGGGGCTAGTGGTATAGGGCGTGCAGGAGTCATTGCAGGGTTTTGAGGATGTGTGGGGAGTGCAGGAGGCCAGTGCTATTCTCATATTGCGTCCCTCTGAACAGAAGCCCCTCCCTTTGCATGTTATGGAAAACAGTGCTTTTCTCAGGGCTTCCGGTTGTCTTGGCAAAACCAAACTCTGACCTTGCTTTAAGTTAGGAAAGGAAACTGCATACCAAATTTGGTGGCCCTAGTTCTTACCATTTAGGAGAAATTCTTGAACAGACTTGCACACAGACACACTTTAATATATATAGATACAAATTTAAATGAAATGATAAAGTCAACATTAAATATTTATCTTAATGAAATTAAACATTTTGATAGTGTCAAAAATAAGATGTTAAAAAACAATTCTTTTTTACTTTTTCCAATAAAAATGTAATGAAAATGGACATGTTCCAATAAAAGTCTTAGAAGGGTAGCCTTATTAGTCTGTAACTGTAAAAACAATAAGCAGCCCTGTGGCATCTTATGGCACGTCTACACAGCAGGGCAAAAGTCGAATTAAGCTACCCAACTTGAGCTACGTCGATTACGTAGCTTAAGTCGAAATAGCTTAATTCAGCTTTTGGTGCTATCTATGCAGCAGGACGTATGAGAAACAACACTCTTCCTTCAACTTCCCGTACTCCTCGTAAAATGAGAGCTACAGGAAGTTGGAGTAAGAAGTCCTCCAGTTTGCCATTATTTCAAAATAACTCTGCTGTGTAGACATAACCTTAGAGAATAACAAATGTATTAGGTCATGAGCTTTTGTGGATAAAATCCACTTCATTGGATGAATTAGAGTGGGTTTCATCCATGAAGGCCTATGACCTAATACATGAGGGCTACGTCTAGACTGGCATGATTTTCCGCAAATGCTTTTAATGGAAAAGTTTTCCGTTAACAGCATTTGTGGAAAAGAGTGTCTAGATTGGCACGGACACTTTTCCGCAAAAAAGCCCCAATCGCCATTTTTGCAATTGGGGCTTTTTTGTGCAAAACAAATCTGAGCTGTCTACACTGGCCCTTTTGCGCAAAAGCTTTGTGCAAAAGGGACTTTTGCCCGAACAGGAGCAGCATAGTATTTCCGCAAGAAGCACTGATTTCAGATAGTAGGAAGTCAGTGTTCTTGCGGAAATTCAAGTGGCCAGTGTAGACAGCTGGCAAGTTTTTCCGCAAAAGCAACTGCTTTTGCAGAAAACTTGCCAGCCTAGACACAGCTGTATAGTCTTTACCGTGCAACAGGACTACTCTTTTTTACATTCTAATAAAACTTCATTTTCCAACAGAAAATTCTGATTTTTTTCAGCCAGTTCTACCTAATACTCTCTGTGATATTACAATCTACATTCCCTTTCACACAGAAAAGAATAGTTATCAGTTGAACAGGAGAATTGCCAGTATGCTCATACTGCTCTGTACTCCTTTGGTGATGCAAAGCAGCTGCACCTGCAAGCTTTATTTAACTGGTCAGTATGCTAACTGTTTTGTATAGCTCTAGATAGAATTCTGCAAAGTATCTAGAACCTGCCAGTAACTGTGGCTCTAATCAACATAGATTGATATTTCATGTCTGCCACTCACTAGTAAAATCAGATGGGTAGCATTTTTATTGGCTTTCTAGTTTTATCTCTTTGCATCATATTTTGAAATTTAAAAAAATCCCAGACAACAATCTATGTTAATTTGGGGCTAGGAATTTAAAATAAGGTCATACAGAGCAGAATTAAGGATGTTTTCGTCCTACAAATCTTTACTGCCACATTTGAACGCGTTTGGGTTTCTTTAAATATAATCTCGATTCTTAAATTCTTGGGTGTATAACATTTGCTTTGGAAATAATTACAACAGTCCCCGTTGTTGTAGTCTAGCCAGTTTAATGTATTTCCTGTCTCCGATTATTATACAGCGATGTGCCTGAGGACTGGCAAAACCCCGCTCAGACCTGGGGCAAGCCTCACTTGTGGGCGGCAGAGATCCCATCAGGCGTGGTCCCTCAGCGTCACGCAGCAGCGGGGACGAGGGGTGTCTGAGAAGCCGAGTCTCACGCATGGGGAAGCGGATTGTGCTGTGCGTGTTTCAATGAGACGCTTAAAGAATCTCCCTCTCTCAGTGCCTCTCATCAGCCTGGGATGTAGCCCTGGGCTGACTACAGCTCCCAGCATGCTCTGCTCCATCAGGCATTACACCCTGGGACCTGTAGTCGCCGCAGCGAGCCGCACCCCTCTTTGCGCTGGGCTTGTCTCGTTCCACTCACTTCCCCCCCGCTAGCTTTAATGGTCCCTCCCAAAGTTCCATGCAGAGCTTCAGGAAGGCCCTATCCACGGGAAACTGGAGGGGAGGAGAATAAAGGTTGGGCAGGCCGGAGACTGACGTTCGACGCAACCCATCACAGAGAAGCTGCTGAGCGACTCGCCAATGGCAGGAGGCGGGGGCGGGGTTAGAAAAGGCTGAGGGGCTGGGGCCGCGCCTGCGCGAGGGGGGTGGGGGTGGTCTCGGTCTCGTCGCGTCCCTTCCCTTCCCTAAGCGTGTCGGTGGTGGCGGCGGCTGCAGTGGGGAGGGGCGAGCGGCCGGAGGGAGGATGGAGAAGGCGGCCGGGCGGCGCTGAGCCGGAGGGAAGTTGTGTGAGGGGCGGCGTCGGGAGGCAGGCGGCCTGAGCGAGCCGAGGCGGCGGGGATCGTGAGGGGCGGCCGGGGCTGGGGCTCCGGCTCCGCGGGGAGGGAGGCAGGATGGAGCAAGAGGAGATCCTGCGGAAATTCATCCAGCGAGTCCAGGCCATGAAGGACACGGACCACAATGGGGACGACAACTTCGCCAGCGACTTCATGGTGAGAGGGTGGGGTGGGGGCGCTCAGCGCCCGTCTCTGCCTGGGGGCCGCGGAGAGGGTCCCGTGTGGGCTGGGCAGGAGAGACGGGTGGGGTGTGTTCGCGGCGCGCGCGCCAGTGTGTATGGGGGGGGAGGTGTAGCATCCCCCTGCGCGAGCTGCCATTGCACCCCCCCCCCCAGCCCGTTTCCCAAGCTCTCCTGTGGTGTGAGCCTGAGCCTGGACGTTGCCCCAGCTCCTGTTCGGGGGGAGCGGGCACTGGCCTGCCGGAGCATGCCCTTCCGATACCCAGCCTGAACCCTTCTTGGGGAGGAGAAGATAGGAGAGCGACTCCCCTTGAGTGCCCTCTCGCTAACCACGTCAGTCTGCTGCTTAGAGCCTGCTCGACTGAACCCAACCCCTTTCCTGGGAAGATAAGGAGCGTCCTGGCTAATTGGGAGGGCGGGGGGGGGGGGAGACGATCTTGTTCCTTTTCAGGATCTGTCTGCGGCCTCGTCTGTGGCGTTAGTGGGGGGGTCATGATGGCAATTTTGAATAGTTTGGCGTTTTCTGCCCTCAATTGTTTGTCATTGAACCCCCCTTTTGATCTTTTCAGACAAAACATGGTAGGGTGTGTTCTTGGAGGCTAGCATCCTTCCCTCAAACACCCCCCCCCCCAACTACAACTCCAGGCTGTATCCCTCGTCCTCTCCTTTGAGATCACTTCACCAACAGCCTTCCTGTGTGCATGCATGTGGGAGGAGAAGGGATATAAATCTAGATTAGAACCAGGTTTATTCACTGTTTATCTTTTTTTCTTTATGCTGATTATTAAAAAACTTGAAATGATTTGATTGGCTGAGTAGGTGATCTGAGCGGGGAACAATGGGTTTAGTTGGGTGGATATGTCAGTATGACTTTAAATGTTGTATAAACATTTAATATGGAAACATAATTTAGCCTGTCTCTGGGGTGATGGAATGAAGGTAGTGAGTTAGCAAATTGCATGTACAATATGTGGCTGTAGCCTGTTGTATTACCCTGTGGGATTTAGAATAACAATGTATTTTTTAGCCTTTTCAGATCTCATAATCTGATAATGGTCTATGAATAAAAAAATCTTGATGTAGACGTTACATCTGGGATTGACTGAAATGTGGGGAGGAGGCTGCGGATATTGTGCAAGACTCAAGGGCGTTGGGAGCACTTTCAGGTCTGAGAAATGGAAGAGGAAGTGGACTTTGGGAAGTAACTATTTCATACAGGGTGGGGGTGGGAAACAGGAATACAATTTGGAAAATTTTTTTATTGATCCTGGGAAAGCACCACTGAAATAACCATGCAAATAGGGAAGGGAGGAAGAAACTACATGTAAAATCAAGATTGACTTAAGAGGCGTAAATTGTTAATTTGCTTCACTTTCCTGGAAGCAGTACATTAAGATGTAGTCTTAAATCTACTGGACTCCAATGCGTTTAATCTTTTAAAATTAATCTTGAGATTGTGAATAATCTAAACGAACCCCTGTTTAATGCAAAGACTGACATCCAGTTACATTATAGTAGTAAAGTTTAGCATTGTTTTCCTAAACTAAGTAAAGGAAGTGTATATCTGTGTGTATGTGTGTGTGTATATATATATGTATGTAAGAACAGAAATGGAAAAATGTGCACATTGAATGTTGTAAACTGGATTGGAGTTAGTCTTTTTACAGAGCAAATATGTGACTATAATAAGAACTACTGTATTTTATAGCGACGAGGAGTCCTGTGGCACCTTATAGACTAACTGAAGTGTAGGAGCATAAGCTTTCGTGGGCAAAGACCCACTTAGTCAGATGCATGTGCCCACGAAAGCTTATGCTCCTGCACTTCAGTTAGTCTATAAGGTGCCACAGGACTCCTCGTCGCTTTTGCAGATTCAGACTAACACGGCTACCCCTCTGATACTTGTATTTTATAGTACAGTTTTGCTATTTCATATTTGATCTGGCAGCTCCAAATTCAAGTTGCAGTGTACTAATGGATGCCAACTTAAAGTGACATAATTTTTTACTTACTCTTAAAGTAACTAGGATGTTAAGAAGTGGGTCTTTAATTGAGTAGTCGTTAAAATTTTTATTGGCTACTTGATTAGTCAATAGGTAGCCTGGCTCAGTTCCAGCTCACACCGGGTCTGGGACCAAACCCCTCCATGGCTCTGCAATTTAAAAGGCAGTAGGAGCTTGGGGCAGGCTGCTCCTCGGCTCCTCCTGTGTTTCAAATTGCAGAGCTTCAGCAGGGTTTGATCCCAGACTTGGAGTGAGCGGGAACTGAGCTGGGTTGCCTGCCCAGCTGGCAGCAGCCCCCTGTCCGCAGGGGGGTCCCAGTGGGGAGTTGGGACCCCCAATGGACAGGGGCTGCTTTGCAGCAACAGCCCCTTCTCTCTCCCCCCCCTCCGCTGCCCCTGTCCATTGGGGGTCCCAACTCCCCACTGGGACCCCCCTGCAGACAGGGGGTTGCTGCCAGCTGGGCAGGCAACCCAGCTCAGTTCCCGCTCACTCCAAGTCTGGGATCAAACCCTGCTGAAGCTCTGCAATTTGAAACACAGGAGGAGCCGAGGAGCAGCCTGCCCCAAGCTCCTACTGCCTTTTAAATTGCAGAGCCACGGAGGGGTTTGGTCCCAGACCCGGTGTGAGCTGATACGACTACTTCCTTACATCCCTATAAGTAACATTTAAGGTTAATATGAAAAATTTGAAAACTTTTCTGTTGTGCATTTGACTGCACTCTGTGTTGCTATTTTCATCTGTGTAGTTGGTCATCTGCCCCTGTTTTATGGATCTTGCACATAGTAGCAAGCATGGAGAACATTTATTAAAAAAACCCCAAGAAAATATTGTAAAATCCAAATTCTCTGAGAACTGAAGGGAAGATGTACTACCTGAAAGAGCGCTCAGGCCTTCAGAAAAGGGTGGGAAGGACTAGATATAAAGTTCTTGATGTCCTTTTTAACATTTTCTGTTTAATTCAACTGCACATTCTTTTTCCTCAGAAATAGAGCTTTGATTAATGTGTTAAAGGGAAGTTGGGGAGCCAGAACATTGTAGTTATTGTATTCTAGTACTATATGGGGAGACTTTTCTTTAGCGTGTATCTATAAGTTATACAAACTAGGCATATTAGTTGTTGGCTATTTCAGTAATCGTATAGCCACAAGAATTTTTAGTGGTTACATGGTTACTATAATCCTCCCCAGGAGTGGATCCAACAGCCAGTGCATTCCTGGTGAGCCTCCTGCCATCCTGCACTGCTGCCTCTGTGTCAGAGGCAGCAACCTGGGGTAGGAAGAGGAGCAGTTCCATGAGAAGAGCCAATTTAAAAATTGGCTCCCACCTGCTGCCCCATGCTGCTGCCTTTGATATTGAGGTAGTAGCATGGGGCAGCAGCAGCTCCTGTCTGGGGGACCCAAGCTCCTCATGGACAGAGGCTGTTCTGGCATTCCCTGGAGCAGCCTCTGTCCATTTTGAGTCTGGGCCCACCACAGACAGAGGCTGCTCCACAGCAGCAGACCCTGTCCGCGGGAGTGCTGAGTTCTCTGTGAGCAGAGGTTGCGCTGGCATTCCACCGGTCCCCTTCCCTGTGTTGCTGTCTCTATTGTGGGGAAGGGGAAGGTGGCTCCACAGGAACCAGCATTTGCGAGGATGCTGGAGTAATAGCTGGGTCCCCAGGGGTGCTGGTTCCCGCTCCCCCCCTTGCTGCCTCTGACACAGAGGCAGTGAGGGGACGGGGGAGGTTTGCATGCAATCGTTTGGATTAACCAATAAGCCTAGGTTTATCAGTTAATCATTTAAATGGCTATATGCTAACATCCCTAATACAGGCAGTCCCCGGGTTACATCAGTCCGACTTAAGTCGGACCTTTAGTTATGAACTGGGAGGGGGGGGGGGGCTAGTGCAGGGTGCCTCCCCCACTGTCGCCACCTCCGGCGGCACGGGGAGCGCTTCCCTCCAGCAGACCAGGGAGATGTGGAGCTAACGCCCCCCCCCCCCCAGCAGACCAGGGAGACGCGGAGCGGCTTTTCTCGCCGCGGAGGACGCGGGCTGTGGGACCACCGAGACGCGCCGCTGTCCCGCCACCCGTGTCCTCCGCAGCGAGAAAAGCCGATCCACGTCTCCCTGGTCTGCTGGGGGGGGGGGACACAGTTAGTGCACCTCCCCTCCCCCAGCAGACCAGGCTTTTCTTGCCGACGCCTGGGGTAGAGCAGCTGGGGGGCTGCTGGTTGGTCCCACAGCGCCGAGGTGCGGTGCTACTGGACCAACCCGGCAGTGCCCCAGCTGCTCTGTCCCAGGGGTCCAGATTCAGCCGCTGTTGAAACTGATCAGCGGCTGATTCCAGGAAGCCCCGGGCAGAGCAGCTCTTCCTTGGGCTTCCTGTAGTCAGCCGCTGGTCAGTTTCAGCAGCGGCTGACTTGGGAACACCTGGGGCAGAGCAGCTGGGGTGCTGCCGGGTTGGTCCAGTAGCGCCGAGGAGCAGCGCTGCGGGACCAACCCAGCAGCACCCCAGCTGCTCTGCCCCAGGCGTGTCTGACCAGCAGCGGCTGAATCGGTTTCAACAGTGGCTGAATCTGGATGCCAGTTCCGACTTACATACAAATTCAACTTAAGAACAAACCTACAGTCCCTATCTTGTACGTAACCCAGGGACTGCCTGTACAATAGAAGGGTGTTACCACAAGAATTCCATCTCTTTTTTATATATAGTTTGTCATTGGATGGCAACTGCATTTTTTTGCTACATATATTTTACATAGTCACATTGAGGGGATGGAGAAGGGTAAAGACAAGGGGATGAGAGAAAATAAAGGGAGAAATTGTCTCTTCCTCTACATCTTCTCTCAAGTTTAAAACTAAAGGAATGTCTTGGGGTTTTTTGGGAGGGAGTGTTTTGCAGTTATGGACAGAAAGTACTGTTGCTGTTAAGCAGTGGCAAGTTGATGGAAAAGGAATTGCTGTTACTCATCACTCCACTTCCAAGCCAAAGAGGAATCTAAAAATAGAAGTGAAGTGGTGGATAAATGCAATTGAGAACAGTTCTTTCTTTTCGTGTCTTATTTCTTCTCAGAGTTTATGATACAGTGGTCAACTTTAGATTATTCAGTCAAGGTAAAGACTTTGTACTTCATAAATAGGTTTGAAGAACTTGTTTAGAAGAGAAGTTAAGGAAGAAGATGTGGATATACAGCCAGTCCCCGACTTATGAACACGTCGACTTACGACTGTTCGTATTTATGACCGACCTCCCATTAAGCGCATTTTAGCTGGTCCCCGACTTACAAACGTGCAGTCTGCACTTACGAACAGCGCCGCCGCATTTAAATGAATGGGGTCCAACTTACGAACACATCAAGTTATGACCAAGTGTTTGGTACGTAACTCGTTCGTAAGTCGGGGACTGGCTGTATGGCAGATTTAATTAATAACCCACAAATCATCCTGCGTGTATATAGACTTTAAAAGGCAAAAATGTTAGTAAATTTGACAGCCTAATAATGCTGCTGATATAAGTGAAACCATATCCCATTTTGGAAGGAGAAACTACAATCAAGCATGAATAATGGAACACCTAGGTTTGCAATATAAGACAGCTGACCTTTCCAGGGTAGGAAAGCAAGGAATACTTACAAGAAATGGTGTTAAACCAGGTATCGTTGGCTAGTCTTTCACAAAGAACCAAGTCCACTTGGAAAGAGGAAAGTGAATTGGGTTTTGATAATCATGCTTGCAAGATGAGAAAATACCAGTACTTTATGAACAGATCATTTGTGTAATGTTATTTACGTAGTATCTAGTTGTGAATGAACAATGTTACTCAGCATTGTGTATTGAAAAGAGGAGCATGATTGCTACTGTACAAACCTAGAAAACATGGCTTCATTCTTGGTTTCTACAATCTAATACAATTTGTGGGGGTATTTATATAGTCCCACACCCACACTAGGGATGTTAAATTTTGATTAATCAGCTAAACAAGTAGTTGATAGAATTTCCATCAACAACTTGATTAGTCGATAAGGGGGGCACACTCTATCCCACTACGCAGCCGCCTTTGTAATGTACAGGAGCCACCCAGGGCTCTTGTATATTTCAAAGGGAGAGAGACAGGGGAACCATGCCAGCAGGGAAAAAAGCAGTCCCCGCTGGCGGGTTCCCCTCTGTGCCTTTTCCTTTGAAATGCACAAGAGCCTCAGGCATCTGCTGTACATCCCAAAGGGAGAAAAGGAGCAGAGGGACCGGTGCGAGCTGGACTGTTTCAGTTCCCACTCTTGCCATTTTCCCATTGCTCCCCTCTCCCTACAGAGATGGTGCTGGAGCTCAGGGAGGAACTGGCTTTTAACCTGGTTCTCCCCAACACCGGCTCATGCTCTCTTGCTGCACCTCTCTGATAGAAAGGGATTAGTGGAGTAGTTGCTTACATCCCTAACCCCCCCCAAGATATATATATTTGGGTGTTTGTTCAAGAACTCCTCCTAAATGCTCAGCTTTATTAGTATAATGTAACTGGCTGTTAATCTTTGAATTAAACAATTAAATGTGTAAAACATTTTCCCTTGATATAGGGATCTGTATATAGTTACAAGATAAATTTTACATCCCTTGCAGTTTTATATTTTTGTTCTATGAAATCAGATCATTACTATAATTAATTGAAGTAGCTTATCTTCATTGTAGTGTCAAATTCAGGACTGCCTTGCAGCTTCTGCAACCCAGTTGATTAAGAGATGCTCAGGATGTTAGTCGATGAAAAATTGGCATATTATCTTAAAGAAGTACTAAATTGACTGATTTGAAATCAAGCCCATAAAAAATAAATTTAGTTTCTAGTGCTACACCTACTTCTTAGTCTCCTTGCCATTTTTTGTGTTTGCAGTCTATTCCTGTTGTTTCCTGTTCTTAAATCTCTTTTCTTCCCTATTGCTTAATGAAACACCCACATAAACAAAAGGACAAAGTGACTGATAAAATAGGGGTAATAACGAAATAGACTGTATTCAAATCTCCATTTAGAATTTAAAGACTTTCTTCTAAACTTAGATATTGCTTTTAAGAAACGTTGTTAGACTTCATGGAGGTTAGGTCCATAAAAGGCTATTAGCCAGGGGGTAGGAATGGTGCCCCTGGCCTCTGTTTGTCAGAGGCTGGAGACGGATGGCACAAGACAAATCGCTTGATCATTGTCTTCGGTCCACCCCCATACCCCGGGGCACCTGGTGCTGGCCACTGTTGGCAGACAGGCTACTGGTCTAGATGGGCCATTCTTATGTTCTTATGTAAGTAATATTTTTGTTGTGTTTCTAATGAGTCACTATGCAAGAATATTCAAATACATGAATAAAGATTATGTGAATTGATGTGTTCATTTTACGTACAGTAGAATTCCTTTTTACAAACTGGGGATTAATGAGGTTATAAAATGAAGATCATAAAAATGAAAATTGTAGAAGATATGGTCTGTAACTTTATAAGGGGCTGCATGTTGCATTGCATCACTTTCTTCTTGGTCTTGAAACCATTGCCACTGATTTTCAGTGCACTGAAGACACTGGATGGTGAAGAGATGCTAATTTGTCATTCATCAACATTGGTTTATCTCATCTCCATCCACTTCTTCCTCTCCCACGCCCTGGGGGGAAGAAATGATTTGTCATGTTTGTCTGTACGTTGTGTTCATGAAATTGAGGTTCTATTGTACTGTATACATTCCATAATAGAAGAAAATAATGCACATGATTTGCTATAAGCAACAGTTTGGAAACACTTTCCTGAAAAGACTGTTTCAATATTAATTTGTTTCTGTTTTGAACTTTTTGGTGCCAGGTAAAATTGATGTTAGGTTCCTGGGGTGGAGCGTAGGGTGGCACGGGGAGCTGGTCTGCAAGGGAAGTCAGACTAAAACCAGCTCCCCTTGTGTACTGGCTGCCAGCCACCCCATGCTGCTGCCTCTGAAACAGAGGCAGCAGTGCGGGGTGGGCAGCAGCCCCTGTCTATAGGGGATCCGAGCACCCCTAGGACAGAGGTTGCACCGTGGAATGCGGCGCAGCCTTTGCCTGTGGGAAGGCTCGGAGCCCCATGGCCAGGGACTGCTACCATGAAGTAGCCTCTGCCAATAGTGGGCCCAGGCTCACCACAGACAGAGGCTGCTCTTGTTGATGCAGAGCAGTCGCTGTCCGCAGGGAGCTCGAACCCACTGTGGACAGGGGCTGCTACTGTGAAACAGCCTCTGCCCCGCCGCAGATAGAAGGTGCCTGCGGCAGCCTCCCATTCTTCCCCCACCCCTCACTGCTGCCTCTGATAGAGGTAACAGCATGGGGGGAAGGGAGGCAGGTGGCACCGCGGAGTCGGTGCTGGAGGGAACTGGCTTTTAAGCTGGCTCCCCCACAGTATCGGCTCTTGCTCCCCCTCTCCCCTTGCTGTGTCTGACACAGAGCCAGAAAGGGGGGGGAATGCAAGTAGTTGACAAGATTAACCAATAAGCCTAGGCTTGTCTGTTAATTGTCTAGTTGACTACTCTTTGACATCCCTAATTGATATACCTCTCAACTGTATTTTTCAAATTAAGCATTCAGTTACGTAGTTTGGAAGCTTTTCAGAAAAACATTGAGTAGCTTGTGCTTCTATCTGTTCTGTTTCGAGAAAGAAATAGTTGACTCTTTAAAAAAATTATTCCCTTGAGGATATATAAAATGAGTAATTCAACAGAATCAGAGGAGAAAGTAAGGTAGTGCACGGCTCTGGTAGGAGTCGGCTAAGGGTGCTTCGCTGCATGCTTCCACGTGCAGTGCCACTTGAGACATGCTCTCCTAACTGGCATCCTGCTGTCTCTGGGGCTCCTGCTCCAGGTTGGTGCTGATAACCTTGCATGCCACAGTGAGCAGCAGGCTGGCAGGTTAAAAGAGCTGGTTGGCAGGATGCGCTGTGGAAGGTATATGCACTCTCAGCTAGGCTCCTGATGCATCCATGCCTGGCCTGCTGCCATGGGAAGGGAGCAGCAGGCCAGGGGGTCTTTCACACCGCTGCGGCCCATTTGACTGTAGCAGTGCCCCCACACAGCTGGCACACAGTTTCCTTGGTAGCAAACAGGAACACTGACTCATCCTCCAGCCAGGTAACATAACCCAGATCCCCCACCCTTAGGCCCCTGCCCTGAGCCCCCCACCCCACGCTTAAATTCCTTATACGTACTGTTATAGCACAATAAATGCTCCCTCTAACCCTTTCCCTCTGTGCGGATTTTTTTCCATCCATTGTCAGAATGCATTTTTTTTTTTTTGTGTGCACCACGAATAGAAACACACAGCCTGGTTGTGGGAGCTCAGCTAATCAGATGGGTGGCATTTGAATTTCTCCTGTGCGGCTGCCCAACTACACAGCTTGCAGGGAATGCTAATTGCAATTTCCCCCCCACCTCTTTCTCTGAATCCCCTCCCCCAATGGGAGGTTGACTGTACTATAAGAAATTTAAGTTACCCTCACTGCTAACACAGAATTAGCTTGAACCTATTAAGACACATAAGTAAGGAAGCATTAGCAGAGGGAAGATGCTTAAAACATAGATTCGTGACTTATTCTTTGTGCTTTTATCTAAGAATAGTTAACAAAATCGGGTATGACCAAACATTGTATCTGTCTTGATACTAACAGAGGGTTCAAACTTGTAAGGGACTGAGCACTTAAATCTTTCTCAGAGTTCAATGGAAGCTGAAGGCATTTGTTTCTTTGTACAGGTTGGACCTCCCTGGTCCAGCACCCTTGGGACCTGACTGGTCCCGAATGAGGGAATTTGCTGGATCAGGGGAGGCCCCCTGCCACTGGCCTTCCAGGATACTGCTCCTCCCTCTGGGTGGCTGGACTCCAGCCTTGCTGCTGCCAGCCAGCTGGGGCTCTTTGGGGACGGAGTGCCCCAGCCCTTGGGGGGCCATGATTTTGCCCCGCCTGGCTGAGGCTTCTCGGGGACAGGGCTCAATGGCTTCTGGGGATCCCATTGCTGCTGGTCCCTGCCAGGGCTTTCCTGGGACAGGGCTCTGCGACTGCTCTAGGACGGAGCTCCATGGAGACAGGGCTCATCAGGCCCACTGTTGTCCTGCCCAGCCAAGGCTCCCCAAGGACAGCTTCTGCTGCACCACGACAGACTCTGCAGGGACAGGACTTGCTGGTCTGATGGTGGGGCTCCCCTGCACTGGACTCACTGTCTGGCTCGCATTCCTGGCACCAGGGCTCTCTGATTCAGCAACATCTGTGATCCTGCTGAAGCATGGATGTTGCTGTACCAAAGAGTCCCAGATTTAAGAGATTCAACTTCTAGGATCTGACCCATAATTTATCACATAACTGATAATATTAACAAACTTGACTCCTACAGTTGCTCCAATAAACCATGTGCAGTTTTATTATGTGTAAGTGTACATTAAATGTGTTTAAATTTTGAGGGCCAAAAATGGAATTACTTTGACCCATATTGAAGAACTTGCCTTGAATATTTCATCAAGTAGACATCCTGCTGTTTTGGGAGCCTGGAAAGGCCCCAAACAGTCTTAGGTAAGGTATCTATTTAGATATGCCATCACATGTTATCTCTGATTAGCATTAGGGATGTGAATCTTACCTTATTAGGTGAGGAGGGCTGCTCCAGCCCACTCCCCTCAGTTGCTGCTTCTGGCCGGTGTGAAGTGGCTGACTCCTAGTCTGCCCCGTTTAATCAGTTAACCAGATAAACTTGATGTTTTACCTGCTAATTAAATGGGATTTTACATATCTAATTAGCAAGGTTTCAAAAAAAGTGTGCTTTTGGAATAGTTTCGATAGTTATTGACTGATGATTGACTGCTTTTACTAATTTGTTTTAAAAACATCTCTGTCAAAAGTGCTTCCAGTCTGACACACCCTTTGCTGTAATTTAGCTAAAGTTTCATTATGAACAATTTTAATAGGATGGGGCAGTCATAACATGAGCAGTTGTAAGGGTCTCTCTGCTAGAAATGTTAATACAATTTTACTGCTATCTGGAACAATATGATTGAATAACTGTTTCAAAAACTCATATGGCAGGGGCATCTGAAGCTATGTGGTATGGTATTTTTTAAATGTTGGCTATAAAATATAATTTCCTGTGGTGGTCCTTTTCATTCATATATTCAGCTTCAGTGACATTAGAAGGAAATCATTGCTGTGACCATTGTTTAAAACAGGGATACTCAACTTTGGAAGCCTCGGGAGCCACAGTGATACCCACAGCATGCCAAGGGCAGCAGCTTAAGTGTGGTTGCATAAATATGCAAATACACATGCAAATATTTATTCAAATATATGTAAATAGCTTTTCATACTGATGGGCATGAATACAGATTAAGGCAAGACTACACAACACGCAGGGCCCATTTAAGTCAGTCCTGCTGATATTAATAAAATGTAATATTTACCCAATTTCCATCTATATTACAGCACTTTTAATAAGCAATGACAGTCCAGGAATTTAACTACTAAAACACATATCAACAGAAGACCATTATATTGACTACTTTTTGTTTTGGTTTCACAATTTTAACAAATCAAACAAAAACTGCCAATACAATATTTACTGAAATATAAGTACAATCAGTGTGAAGTTAAAGGCACTGAGACATTTTTGCCTTTTAAAAAACCTGTCCGGATGGCGATTTAACATGTGAAAACAAGGACATGACCGGGAAAAACTGGATGTATCATAATCCTACCCAAGCACCAGTGCAGACCATTCTCACTCCAGCCTCGCTGTCTGGGTCCGCCACCTCACCACATCTCTTGCTACCCAGCTCTACCACTGTCTTGCCATGTGCCTTGCTGCCCATCTCCCCTGCTGCCTCTTTACACCCCCAGCAGCTCCTGGGTATGTGCTGACACGGTCTGGCTCAGTGCAGTGCGACACTGTGCGCAGGGGCGGATATAGGGCAGGGCGAACTGGGTGGCCGCCCCAGGCCCCGGCTTAAAAAAGCCCCGCACATGCGCCGTGGCAAAGGCAGGGCCCCACGGAGTTACGCTGCCCGGGGCCCCGCAAAACAGTCATCTGCCCCTGACTGTGCAGCTCCACTTGTGGGAAGACGCTGCTGCTGTGGCTGATGCGGCAGGCGTGCTCTGCCACCACCTCTTGCTGCCCCCCTACTGGCTGACAGCTCCTGCGCACGTGGCTTGGCTCAATGCAGCGCTGTGTGACTTGGCTTGCAGGGAGGCGCTGCTGCTGGAGCCCACTGTGATGAGGCGGGCAGGTGGCCTGGGAAGCATCTCAAGGCACCGTGGGCCGCGTACAAATGGGTGGCGGGCCACGTGTTGTGTAGCCCTGGTTTAAACGATGCACAGATGTGAATTTTGATGGGAGCTGGGTGGCAAGTATCCAGAAACCTGCTGTGGTGAATTCCAGTTACTTTTTGGTATCATAGGCTGTGTAAAATCATTAAATTTAATCTTGCTTAACACAATATAACCAGGTGAAATATGATGGTCATAACTGTATGATAACTATGTAAGGCAAGAAGAAAAAGCATGTGGTAATAAAGAAATATAATGGGTCTATTAATATGTCATTAATGGAACCCTTGTTTAATTTATTTTCTCTCCTTGGTACCTTTTCATTTAGGATTGATAGTTGTTGCTGGGCAATGTGGTGAACGTTGTACTGCTTCAGTTTGCACTTTATCTGTTCTGTGGATGGAGAATCTGGAGTCGAATGATAATTTCATCCAAGAGGAAACCTTTAGATATTTTGGGCTAGTAGGAATATTTCTTGGGCTAGTAGGAACATGTAATAAGAAAAGCAAAAAAAGATTTTGAGGAACAGCTAGCCAAAAACTCAAAAAGAAATAACACAATGTTTTTTAAGTACATTAGAAGCAGGAAGCCTGCTAAAAAGCCTGTGGGTCCCCTAGATGATCGAGCTATAAAAGGAGCAATCAAGGACGATAAAGCCATTGAGGAGAAACTAAATGTTTTCTTTGCTTCAGTCTTCATGGCTGAAGGACGTTGGGGAGATTCCTGAATCTGCACCGTCCTTTGTGGGTGATGAATCTGAGGAACTGTCCCGGATTGAAGTGTCATTCGAGGAGGTTTTGGAACAAATAGAAAAACTTAATGTTGTTAAATCTCCGGGACTGGATGGCATTCATCTAAGGGTTCTAAAAGAACTTAAATGGGAAATTGCTGAGCTATTATCTGTGGTTTGTAACCTATCCTTTAAATCGGCTTCCATACCTAATGACTGGAAGGTAGCCAACGTGACACCAATATTTAAAAAGGGCTCTAGAGGCGATCCTGGCAATTACAGACCGGTAAGTCTAACTTCAGTACCGGGCAAATTAGTCGAAACAATAGTAAAGAATAAAATTGTCAGGCACTTAGAAGAACATAATTTGTTGGACAAAAGTCAACATGGTTTCTGTAAAGGGAAATCCTGTCTTACTAATCTATTAGAGTTCTTTGAAGGGGTTAACAAACATGCGGACAAGGGGGATCCAGTAGATATAGTATACTTGGATTTTCAGAAAGCCTTTGACAAGGTCCCTCACCAAAGGCTCTTGTGTAAATTACATGGCCATGGGATAAGAGGGAAGGTCCTTTCTTGGATTGAGAACTGGTTAAAAGACAGGAAACAAAGGGTAGGAATAAATGGTAAATTTTCAGATTGGAGAGGGGTAACTAGTGGTGTATCCCAAGGGTCAGTCCTGGGACCAATCCTTTTCAACTTATTCATAAATGATCTGGAGAAAGGGGTAAGCAGTGACGTAGTAAAGTTTGCAGATGATACCAAACTGTTTAGGATAGTCAAGACAGAAGCACACTGTGAGGGACTCCAAGAAGATCTCACCAAACTGAGTGATTGGGCAACAAAATGGCAAATGAAATTTAATGTGGATAAGTGTAAAGTAATGCACATCGGGGAAAAATAACCCCAACTATACGTACAGTATGATGGGGGCTAATTTGGCTACGACAAATCAGGAAAGAGATCTTGGAGTTATCGTGGACAGTTCTCTGAAAACTTCCACACAGAGTGCAGCGGCGGTCAAAAAGGCAAATAGGATGCTAGGAATTATTAGGAAAGGGATAGAAAATAAGAACCAGAATATCTTACTGCCCCTGTATAAAACTATGGTACGCCCACATCTTGAATACTGTGTACAGATGTGGTCTCCTCACCTCAAAAAAGATATTTTGGCCTTGGAAAGGGTTCAGAAAAGGGCAACTAAAATGATTAGGGGTTTGGAACGGGTCCCATATGAGGAGAGGCTAAAGAGAGTGGGACTTTTCAGTTTAGAAAAGAGGAGACTGAGGGGGGGATATGATAGAGGTCTATAAAATCATGAGTGGTGTGGAGAGGGCCGATAAAGAAAAGTTTTTTATTAGTTCCCATAATAGAAGAACTAGAGGACACCAAATGAAATTAATGGGTAGCAGGTTTAAAACTAATAAAAGGAAGTTCTTCTTCACACAGCATGTTGTCAACCTGTGGAACTCCTTGCCAGAGGAGGCTGTGAAGGATAGGACTATAATAGAGTTTAAAGAGAAGCTGGATAAATTCATGGAGGTTAGGTCCATAAAAGGCTATTAGCCAGGGGATAAAATGGTGTCCTTGGCCTCTGTTTGTCAGAGGCTGGAGATGGATGGCAGGAGACAAATTGCTTGATCATTGTCTTCGGTCCACCCTCTCTGGGGCACCTGGTGCTGTCCACTGTCGGTAGACAGGCTACTGGGCTAGATGGACCTTTGGTCTGACCCAGTACGGCCATTCTTATGTTCTTATGTTCTTTTTCAAAGACTGGTTGGCTAGATTCTTTAGTTGTTAGCAAAATTCTGCTTTTTCTGAAGATTATCCCCAAAATCAGGAGACAATGTTTTTGTAGGGATTTTACTGGTATTAAGAATTGCCTCTAGGGAAGGAAAGATTAAATTATAGTTCTTCCAAAATCTATTTGCTCTATTTCCTCTGATTGTTTGGGCTGAATGGATTAGAGAATGTTTTTTGCTAGAACAAATACAAGAGTAGCAAGAACGTCGGTACAAATACAAGAGTAGCAAGATGGGTTTCTTCCATATTAGAGATGGAGGGCATGGAAGAAGACAGTGTAGGAAGCTTACGTTACTTATTTGTGAATTACCAGGACTTTGGTCTCAAAATGCTATATTGGCAACCCTTATGTGAACACTTAAGACTCTAGCAAATATTGAAACAAGGAGTTTAACACACAATTTTTTAATTTTTATGAAACCCGGGGTACACTTGTAACTGATAAAAGTATTTGCTGTTGATGTGTAGCTTTTACTTGTTTGGGACTGGTATTTGGTATTAAAAAAAAAAGTTGCTGATAATACTACCTCTTGCTGCATACCTGGATAGGTCGTTGGTTAAAATCATACTTCAGAAAAGTTCTTATTTAATATAGAGAATTGAGTTGAATGCCTTCATCATTCACTTCCTCTTTCTGACCGTTTAAGCAGTGGATCATCCTGAAAAGTGCTTGATCTGGATGTGCTGAAGAATGACACCAGTCTCTAGAAATAGAATTAGGCCACCAAAATTATAAGCCCTGTGAGGCAGCAGTTTTTATTTTACTTATTTTTGTGCAGTTTTTTTAGCATAGTGATTCTTACGAGGAATATAAACAAATAACATGCTTATGATACAATTATCAGAAAAGAACTTGTAAGTTCTGAAGTTCAGCTGCCTAAAATATACTGAGCTCTTGCATGAGATTAGATTTTAGGACTAGTATCAGGGGAAAATCTCTGCGTCCGCACCCAGCTTGAAATAATAAAACAAGACAGAACCTTTTAAAATACTGTTACAATTAAACATAAATAATCTTATTTAAAAAAATTATATGGGTCATCGTTACCCTTTTTAAACTTCATTCTTTTTCTGCCTTCCTTTCTACAATAAACCATCGCCTTAGTTCAAAAGTCTCAGGGCTAGCTGTGTTAGTCTGTAACTTTGAAAAAAAAAGAGTAGTCCTGTTGCACATTAGAGACTAACAAATATATATATATGTATGTATGTGTGTGTGTGTGTACGTATATGTATATATATAAAAATCATGAGCTTTCATAGGCAAAACCCACTTCCTCAGATGAGCGGAGAAAAAACCTTTCCCATCACCTTAGTGTGTATTTCCTTTATCTCTCCCTCACACTTCATTCTTTATTCTCAAAAGTATCCAGCAGGGATACCATTTATTTTACTAACTACTTGAAATGGGGAGGAGGTTACAAATAGAATGGAGCCAGACTTTTTTCTGTAGTTGCAGATGACAGAGCAAGAAGCAATGGTCTCAAGTTGCAGTTGGGGGAAGAGGAGGAGATCTAGGTTGGCTACACTAGGAAAGTGAAACAAAAAAAGCAGTCATATAGCACTTTAAAGATTAACAATATAGCTTATTAGGTGATGAGCTTTCATGGGGCAGACCCACTGAAGAAGTAGGTCTGCCCCACAAAAACTCATCACCTAATAAGCTATATTGTTAATCTTTAAAGTGCTATATGACTGCTTTTTTTGTTTTACCAAGATCAGACTAATACGGCTACCTCTCTGTTACTAGGAAGGTGGTGAAGCTCTGAAATGGGTTACCTGGGAAGATGGTGGAATCTCCATTCTCAAAGGTTTTTAAGGTGAGGCTTGACAAAGCCCTGGCTGGAATTTAGTTGGGATTGATTCTGTTTGAGCAGCTGGTTGGACTCTATGATGACCTGATGTCTTTTTCCCATCCAAATTTTCTGTAATTCTGTGGTGTGCTTGTCCAGAGAAGGCATTCTCCAGTCCCTGACTTCTAAAGGAGCCATTGTTTTTTTTTTTTTTTTTTTTTGCTCATCTGATGCAGTCTCTGGGAATTTCTGTGCTGTGTATTTACTCAGATCAGATTGATCAAGCTATTTCACTTGAGTGATTTTGCTCAGTTGAGGAGGAAGTCTGCAGCTGCTTATGCTGATGAAATTGAGATCATGTCTATTCAGTAGTTGGTTAGGCCTTCCTCCATATTTCTGGGAGTCACTTTCTCAGCATGCCCCCCTAGTATCTGTGGAGTACTTTCATGGGGTCTTTTGTCCCAAAGGTGAGTCTTATTTTTCAAATTTGTGGATGCAATTTATGTGCAACCAGGCAGTTGGCTGTCCTGGAGGTGTTCAGTGAATATAACTTTCTGAGCATCCATTGGTGTTTGTCAACATGTTACATTATATTACTATCACAGATCTCACTGATACTTACTGGAGGATACATTGATCCATTGAAGGCTGTGCGCTCCTGGC
This sequence comes from Pelodiscus sinensis, assembly GCF_052426305.1. Classification (NCBI taxonomy): domain Eukaryota; kingdom Metazoa; phylum Chordata; order Testudines; family Trionychidae; genus Pelodiscus; species Pelodiscus sinensis. Next base: position 24,762,116 of record NC_143052.1, on the reverse strand, counting down.
TTGGGAGACACTATGCAGTCTTCTCCCTAGGCATTGACTTCTGTGGTAGATACTGCATTACATTGTTGTAACTAATCACTTTATGAACCACATTGCTCATAGTGTGTCTGTCCTGTTCTTCTGTGTGTGTGTGTGTGTGTGTGTGTGTGTGTGAATTTTAATTTTTCATTTGAATCTCTCCCCCCCACCCCATCTCTTCAATGTTTTAGGGTGTATTTCTCCCCTTTCTCCTCTCTATCATCTTCCAGCCACCTCCAACAGGGCAGCAAGTTATACTGCATAGACATGGCCTGTTACCTGGTTGGTCAGCTTTTTTTTAACTGGTCCAGGGCAAATTTGGCAGTTCTGAAATCTCATGGTGGGGAAGGATGTCAGGTTGCCAAAGTTTGCGTTGACTGTGGTGAGGGTTGCATATTGATTACTTTGTAGAAGTTGACTAATACTTTGGACACATTTTACTTAACGTGTCCTGGTGTATTAATGTTTTGAGTGAAATTGATGACAGAAAAACATTGGTAATCTATGTATAATGCTGTAATGTTGTTGTACACCTGTCTCATAATGTATAGCTTTTATAAGCCATTTTGACGTGTTTTATGTCTCAGGTAGGAATAAGAGATCCTCCGGAAAAGGACTTTATTCCGGAGGATCGCGCCAGTCTAGACGCTTTTTTCCGGCTTTTCCCCAAGCCGGAAAAAAAGCGGCGGCCATGTTTATTTAAATCCCGCGGGGGATATTTAAATCCTGCGGGGGATATTTAAATCCCGCGTGGATTTCCCTATTCCCAAGTTCAAAATTAGCATGCCCCTTCCGAAGAAGGGGCCAGTGTAGATGTAGCCGAAGAGTTATATAAAGTTCTGAATGTATATTGGTTACTGGCAACCGCTCCTGGGGGTGGGAAGAAGCCGGCAAATACTACTTTAGAAATTTTATATAGGCAGGTTAGGCATTTTAGAACTCACTACTCAAAAAATTAAATGTAAGTTTAAGAGAAATAAAAATTATGAACTGCACAATAAAATGCTTTGAAAGAATAAAATGACAGTGAATAAATGTGTGTGGAGGGAAGTAAGGAGTAGTTACAACAGTGACTCTTGAACTCCTGGCCCATGGGCCATCTATGTGGTGGAGCATATTTGCCATCTGGTCCTGGAGACCCTGTGACTGGGAGATAAGGTGTATGCATGCTCATCTAAAGAAGTGCACTTTTTCCCTAGAAGCTCATGATACCAAGGTATCATAGGATTACTCGTTCTTAATTCTATTAATCTGGCATGAAAGTTTCAGACCCAGAATTACACAACTTGGAGTTGTGATGGAGTATATATATATTTGTTAGCCTTTTAGGTGTCACAAGATTACTCGTTTTTAAAGTTACAGATTAACACAGCTACCCTCTGAGACTAAGAAAATTAAGCTTTAACTGAAACCAAATGTGTTTTTAATTTTGGTGTCTAATACTTTCATAACTTCATATGGCATACATACATCTTCAGACTCGAAAATAAATTTTTTGTGATGCTTATTTCAACTGAACACTTGCAAAACAGCACTTGTAATATTTTTATGATGGAAATGTAGATCTTGGTAGTAAAGCTGGAATGTCATTCTCTACTGTATAGTTGTCTTTAGGCTGTATTCTAGTTAAATTTTCTGTGATGGACATAGGACTGTTGTACAGTAATTTATTATTACACTGTGTTGGCCTGGTTATTGGGATATTTATTATATGACTGTAATGGTTAAATAATAGGCTGCTGGGAAATATAGGAAGGTGAAACAGTGACTCTCAATAACCCTCTCCCCGGACAGGGGCTACTGCCCCTGTATCAGAGGTAGCAGCGCAGGATGCCAGGCAGCTGGTCCATGAAGGGAGCTGGTTTTTAAACTCTCTCCTCTTGCGGACCAGCTCCCGCCTGCCCCCCTGTGCAGAGTGGCAGTGGGCTCCTTGGGAGACGGGTTGGAGCGCACTGGCTGCCAGCCTTATCCCTGGGGACTATAGAATAGTCAACTAGCTGATAAATATTTACAAAGTTAATTGACTATTCAGTTAACCAATATTTAACTTCCCTAGTTCTGTGCTGCTTCCCTCCTTTCCTATACATTGTGTCTCTGTCTTAAGAGAGTGTCTTAACTAACTCCTCTACCATGGTAGGTCCAGATTCGCCATGACTTAAGCACAGAATAAAACAATCCTATCCAGCTTGTCTTTGAACGCATTTACTTTTTAGTTTGCTGAGAAACAGAAATTGGAAGCCCAGAAGTTTCAAGAAGCAAGAGCTGATAGGTTGACTAGAGCCATTATCGGTAATTCACTTTTGTGAGACTAAGTTTAGGTTTAGCATGTTTGTCATGAGATTGAAAATAAATTACGATTAAGATTAGGGATGTAAACTAGTAGTTGACTACTCGCGTCCTCCCCCCGCTGACTGTATCAGTGGCAGCACGAGTGGCAGAATAGGGTCTAGGCCTGGGGGGAGCCGGCTCAAAAAATGCACACATGTAGAGTGAAAAAACTTAAATTTGCTGCAGAACTCTATGAAAATTCTTCTAAAATCGGCTTCAGATTAAATTATTCTAAAATTCTTCAGAATTAAGAGCCTGGTTACCTTGTCATAGTTGTAGGGTACAAAATCCTCCTCTGATGTTGTGGCTGATAGATAGTAGCTGAACCAGGAGAGAGTTCATGGGGAGTTTCTAAAAGCTACTGAAATAAGATAGCCATCTAATCAAGTAGATTTGATTAGAAAGTTAGAGGTAAAAATTGCTAGATTGCCCCCTGCCACTTATTAATTCCAAATAGACTTTTGCAAGGTAATATGGAAAGGGGTGATAGAAATCTGATTAAAACCCTGATCAGATATCTTTGAAGTTCTTTATATTTCCAACTAATTATATGCTTCTAAGAGGAAACTAAGTTCTTAAGTTGAATTTCAGCTTTAAATTGTGTTCTTATTAAAGGCCAACAGCATGAGATATTCTTTTCTATAAGTCAGTGGTCTGTTATCCACTAATAACGTAGAAGGGAGAATCTCAAAGAGTTCTGATGTCAAGGTCTCCTGTAGGAAGGCCATTGCTTTATCACTCTTTTATTGTTTTGATCATTTCTGTACTTGGAAATATGTAGAAATTTGTGTCTGAATTAATTAGGGATGTTAATGTGTAATTGAATAGTCGAATGACTGCATGACATTTTAGCAGTTACATGAGTATTCGATTTCCCTAGGGGCGGAGCTGGCAGCCAGTGTGCTCCCAGGGAACCCTCTGTCTCACCCAGTTCTGCTATCTCTCTGTCAGTGGGGTACCAGGCTAGTGCCAGTCCGTGAGGGGACCCAGTTTAAAAACTGGCTTCCTGTGCAGACTGGCTCCCACCTGCTGCCACATGCTGCTGCCTCTGAATCAGAGGCAGAGCACAGGGTGGCAGCAGCCCATCTGTGGGGGATCTAAGCTCCCCGTGGACAGAGGCTGCTCTGAGGCAACAGACTTCGTCTGTGGGGAGCTCGGACCCTTTATGGACAGGGACTACTGCTGTGAAGCAGCCTCTGTCCACAACGATCCCGGACTGCCATGGACAGAGGCTGCTTCACAGCAGTCTTCCCTGCCCTTCCCTCCCCCACACGCATTGGCTCCCGCCTGCCCTCTTCACTCTCTATCAGAGGCAGCAGGTTGGGGGTGGGGAAAAGGCAGGCAGATCCAGTGCTCATGGGCACCTCATGGGGACTGACTCCCATCCTCCACCTCTTGCCGCCTCTGATACAGAGGTGGCGAAAGGGGGGATGCGTGTAGTTGACGAGATTAAGCGATAAGCCTGGGCTTATCAGTTAATTGCATAGTCATCTGCATGTTGATATCCCTAGAATTAATGGAAACAGTACATTTTCTAGTCCTCAGTGAGAGATACCACGTGCCAAGATGGCTTTAAAAAAGTAGTTTGAGTTATCCAGGCACAGTGAGTTCATTAAACACTATTGACTGAAGTATTAGTGAATTATCAGCACTACTTCCTGAAAAAGTTGCCAGTTATTGATTCAGTATAGCCATGTTAGTGAGACTACTATGTATCCACAACATAAAAAGGTGGAAGTTAATTAGACTGGGCATGTTAAGCACAAAAACAAGAGCAGGTAAAGATTTTTTTGGGACCCTGGGTCTAAGCAGATGGGGCCCCTCTTCACATCTGTGGTCTTTCCCCTATTCTCCCACGTTGCTGTTGGGAAAATAGCGTTGTTGTGTGGCGGCTTTCCTCATCCTAATCCTTTTGTTTGTTTTAAACTTCTGCCTATTAAGGTCATTTGGTGACCCCTAGTTCTTCTGTTATGAGAAGGATTAACATTGTTGTTGTTCTCAACATCTTCGATTTCTCAAATTCCATGGTATCACATGAGGAAGATCTTAAATCTCATCTTGCAAAGACCAGTTTGTGTCCTATCTACACTTTTACCACCTTCTCTATAGCACAACTTTTTCACCAGCAGCACAAAACATACACAAAGCCAAGTTTGGTGTGGCAGCTTCCTCATGCTGTTCAGATAAAATGATCAAGCTTAATGTATTTGACTCAGATAGAAACCTGGATTCTTGGGCCAGGTCTTGGAGTACACTGGGCTCCAAGCACCATAATTGAGGATGAGTTATATTTCCATAACTCCCTTTCCCAGAAAGAATTTCCAAATATCCCATGAGCTGGTTCAGGTCGCTGTTTCTGGAACTGTTATAAATATGTAGAAGTCAGTAGGGATGTAAGCAAGTAGTCAACTACATGCATCCCCCCGTTTCCCCACTGCATCTGTATCAGCGGTAGCAGGAGGGTGGAGGCACCTATTTTGAGATGGTGGTAGCTAGGGGGAGCCGTTTTAAAAGTTGGTTTTCCCCCCAGCACCATCTCTGCGGTGCTCCCCCCTCCGCTGCCTCTATCAGCAGGGAGGGAGGGGCGGGGTTGCTACAAAGCAGCCTATGCCCAGGCTTGCCATGAGCAGAGGCTGCTCCACATGCAACAGAGCAGACCCTGTCTGTGGGAGGGTCCCAGTGGGAAGTTGGAACCTCCTGCGGACAGGAGCTGCTGCTGGAGCAGTCTCTGTTCACAGCCAATCCCGGCTGTGTGGACAGAGGCTGCTGCTCTGAAGTAGCCTCTGTGTGCGCCGATTGGGGCTGTCTGGGAACAGAAGCTACTCCTACAGGAGTCCCTGTCCTGAGGCTCTCTGCTGTGACTTTCAGCAGACAGGGGCTGTTGGACCTGGTGCAGGCCAGGACTGAGCCAAACTTGCTCAGTCTCAGCTTGCGCCTGATCTGGGACCTGCCTCTGCTGCAGCTCTGTGATTCAAATGCACCAGGATCTGGGTTGCTGTGGCAGCCTGGCTCTTACTACATTTAAACTGCAGAGCTGCAGTGGGGCTAGCTCCTGTACCTGGCACCTTCCCTTATGGTCTAATCGTGAAGCTGATACAAATTGTATCGACTACATGATTAGCCATTTACCTGTCTCTTTACATCCTTAGAGGACAGTGTTTGGAATAGTTGACTAGAGTGCTGTGGTTGAAACAGGGTAGCTGCTATGAAAGCACAGCCCAGTTACTCTTTTCACTGGTGCAGTTAGTTTTGCAGCAAAGAGACTGGTATGTTGATACACTTAAGCTATGGCTTTTCAGGCTACCTGTCAATTTAAAAAAATCTGACAAGGCTTGTTTTAATGAAAACTGACACACAACTGCTCCCTCGATTGCAGGAGTGGTGAACCTTTTTTGGGTTGGGGATCAGTGACCCACAGAGAGATCACTCGGGAGCCATACAAGTGAGAAAGCAGGGGATTGGGGTGTCTACTTGGTGCAGCTGCTTGGGGGGGGGGGCACAGGTGGTGCTGCCCTATACCCTCCCAGCCATTCTCATTGGCTGCTATTTCTGGCCAGTGGGAGCAATGGGGGGGGGGGGGTGAAGCCTGCAAGCAAGCCCAGGGACTTAGCTTCCCTGTGCTGGTGTCCATTCTTTCCTCTCTCCCCCCCTCTTCCCCCTCCCGCCCCCCCCCCCTTGGAAGAAGAGACAGCAATACACAGAGCCACTTCCTCTTGCCAAGTAGAGCCTGTGGGGTGGATACAACCCGTAGGCCCTAAGGTTCCCTATTCCTGCTCTATTGAATGAGTCTTTTATTTATTCTCTCATTGGGTTTTGTTGTGGATCCTTAATGCTGCTTAATTCCCAGGTAGCAGCAGTAGCCAACTAAAGTCTGTATTTGCTTTTTCTTTACATTTACAATGGCTTTCTACATATAATATGCTCCATATTGTAGTATTCTTGTTGAAAACTCAGCTGTCAGCTGAAGCAGGATGTTTTATTTGGCATGTTCCACAGACTGAACTAGCTAACATGTTTAAAGTCTGACTTAGGGTTCTGATGTCCTTTATATGCTATTTGGATAATTGATACCAGCTGTAGTAGTTTTGTTGGTCCCCACTCTTGAATTCAGGGGAACTGGAGGCAGTTATTTGCTGGAAGTTTGTACAGTTTGATATGCACTAGAGATGTGAAGGACTAGTCGCTTCCCCCCCCCCCCTTTTGCTGATCTATCAGAAAGAGGCAGGCAGTGGGGGGGATGAGGAGGGGCTACTTCAAAGTGGCAGTGCCGCTTGAAGCCTGGGGCCAGAGCCTGGGCTCCACACACTGCTGCTGCTTTGAAACACCACGTGCAGCCCTGGGCCAGCTAGGGTATCCCCAGGCTGCACGCAGTGTTTCAGAGCGGAAGTGCCATGTGGAGCCCAGGATCAGCTAGAGTCCCCAGCTGAACCCAGGCTCCACACAGTGCTTTTGCCTTTTTGCTCTAAGGCGGTTGCTACACTTCAAAGGTGGAATCGCCCTATCAACTAGTTGATGCAAAATGTATCAACTATTTGATTGGTCAATTAGTCGATATTTAACATCCTTAATTTGCACCAGTATAGCTAAGAACTGATGTTTACACAAGGGACAGACTAGCTACACTGAGGCAACTTATTTCTGTCTGAAACAGAGGAAAGACACTACAAAGTCACTATTCTTACACAATGTGGCCCCCCCAAAGTAGACAAGCCTTGCATGTATTTGTGTAAAACTGCGATGTCCAACATGGTAGCCTCTAGCCATGTGTAGCTGTTTGTCCAGTTGAGTGTGGCTATTTGGATTGAACAATTGTTGTGGCTAGTTAGCTAAAGCAGTAGCCAGTATAGTGGCTACTTCAGAACTGGTTGAACACCACGGGTGTAAAACAATCCAAGATCTGACTCTTTGATTGTGGAATATGACTCTGCTGCCTAACGGAGGGGAAAGAGCAATGGTTATCTAACATTTTATGATAGCAAGCCTCTGAGTGTGACCCCCCCCCAAATTAAAACCACATTTTTTTATGTTTAATACTATTTTAAATACTGAATTTATAACTCTACTGAAATGAATTTACCTTTTCTCACTCTTTTTAAATTAAGACTTAAACATATTTATCAAATTATTGTTATAAGCAGAAATGTGGAGTTTTTTTTAATACTCTTTTTACTGCAGTCTCTTCCCCACTCTAATTTCTGTTCTGGTGTTGATGGTGACACTGCCACTGTTCCTTATGCTCAGCTGCTGATAGAAGCACTGTTTTCAAGCCTCCCAACTCTGAAGGCAATGAGGCATTAAGTCTGCTATAAAAGGTAATATTTGTATGTTAATATTACCTTATACAGAATTCTGGCTCTGGAGACAGCTGCTGCCAGTAACAGCTCAGAGCTTCAGAAGAAAAAGTGGCCATGTCATACCTAGGGTTGTCAGATGGTTGAAACAAAAATACCGAACACCCGCATGCGTGCGCCCCCTCTCCCCCCCCCAAAAAAACTGGGAAAAATTACATTGAAGAAGAAAAAGGGGGGGGGGGAGACCAAAGTTGTTGAGCAAAAAAAAGACTCCAAGACTTATTAAACAAAAAAAAATTTAAAATAAAACAGCATGTCCCCTTTAAGAGTGAGTGCAGGGATAGGAACAGGGGAGTTGTTGAGCACTAAGGCCCAGGGAGTCATTGATTCCCCTTGGTCTTTTTGCCGGCAGCCATTTTGTGCCAGCAGCCTTGCGGAACCAGGTAAGCATGGAATTGGGGTGGGGGAGGGACTCGGAGAGGGGGGGAGAGGCCAGGCGCTGAGTGTTTGTAGTGTTGCCAGGTGCCTGGCATTTTCACCTCATGGCTGGGGGAAAAAATCAGAAGATACCAGATATTAGGTGTCCAGTATTTTCTGAATTTTTTTTTTTTTTTATCGGACAGCAGGTGAAAATACCAGACTATCCAGGTAATACCAGACACTTGGCAACCCTAGTCATACCATGCCACCTTTACTTCTCCATAATATTTGACTTTTGTGCTGGGAGGGAAGGCTGTATGGGGGCTAATGCGAACTTTGTGATAGCCATAGTCCCTGCAAGCATCTTCCAGCATTGGGGGGGGGGGGGGGGAGAAGGTAATTTATAATTTAACAATCTGTGTTCTGATTGGTCTGCAGTTTGATGCAGCTCGTCAACTGCTGAACAGTCAAGCCTTCTAATGTTGCCTCAGTCCCATCATTTTAGTCTCAAGGCGACAAACCTATGCACACGATTACAAATCTCAGAGTCCAGTTTTTTTTGAAGTAGCTATAATATTTTGTTTGGAACAATTGCTGTATTATATTGTAAAATACTTTTTGAAGTAAATAAACTACATTGTGATGGAAATGCATGTAACTTTCTAAAACTCAAATATATACATTTAAATCTACAGCAATTGCTCTCTATTTTGTAATATGCTTGCACGTAGGGCATGTAATATGCTGGCAACCCCTGAGGGTTCAAAATCCCCAGTTTGAGAAACTCTGGACTAGAGTGAGGTGGTCCTTGTCACTTGCCACACACAGACTAGCAGTGACCAAGACTTTTGTCTTCAGAAAAGGAGTACCAAAAAAGAAAATTGCATCAATTCAGGAGAATAGTTCATGGCATTGCTTTTTGTGGCACTAAATCAATATAATTTCAACCTTTGTTCTAAACTCCTATTTTTAAGTTACCTTTTGGGGCCTGGGATTTGTTATGCATGGCCTCCTTCAGAAGTGTGTTTACAGAAATAAGTGGAAGTTTTATATAAAATTTGGAAGAGAAAATGGTACCTGTTTTCAGAAATATTTGATAATTCAGATACCTTGCTGTAGTTTTATTATGTTACTTCTGTATGAGGACTAGTGTCCTTTTACAGGCAGTCCCCGGGTTACGTACAAGATAGGGACTGTAGGTTTGTTCTTAAGTTGAATCTGTATGTAAGTCGGAACTGGCGTCCAGATTCAGACACTGCTGAAACTGACTGCCAGTTCTGACTTACATACAGAATCAACTTAAGAACCCCAGGCGTCCCCAAGTCAGCTGCTGCTGAAAGTGATCAGCAGCTGATTCCAGGAAGCCCGGGGCAGAGCAACTCTGCCTGGGGCTTCCTGTAGTCAGCGCTGGTCAGTTTCAGCAGAAGCTGACTTGGGGAGCCTGGGGCAGAGCAGCTGGGGTGCTGCCGGGTTGGTTCAGTAGTGCCCAGAGCGGGCGCTGCAGGACCAATCGGCAGCGCCCCAGCTGCTCTGCCCCAGAGTCCAAAACAAAAGCCTGGTCTGCTGGGGGGGGGGGGGGGGGGAAACACACTAGCTGCGCCCCCCGCCCCTCCAGCAGACCAGGGACACGGGGAGCAGAGCTGCAGCGGGGTGCCGCGCCTCTGAGGCTTTGCTCTGGCAAAGCCCCAGCAGACCACAGGCTCCCGGTCCCCAGCAGACCACAGGCTCCCGGACTGAAGCCGCAGCCGCGGGGGGGTCCCGCGCCTCTGAGGCTTTGCCAGAGCAAAGCCTCAGAGGCGCGGGGAACCGCCGCTGCTGCCGCTTCAGTCTGGGTGCCTGTGGTCTGCTGGGGACTGTCCCCAGCAGACCACAGGCTCCCGGACTGAAGCCGCAGCCGCGGGGGGGTCCCGCGCCTCTGAGGCTTTGCCAGAGCAAAGCCTCAGAGGCGCGGCACCCCGCTGCCACTGCGGCTCTGCTCCCCGTGTCCCTGGTCTGCTGGTTTGCCCTGGTTTGCCCGACCTCCGGGGTGAGAGAGCCCCGTTCGTAAGTGCGGATCCGACATAAGTCGGATCCGCGTAAGTCGGGGACTGCCTGTACTTTGAAGAACTGTAATTGAATAAACACTGACAGGTCAAACAAAATGGCTTTAATAGTTAGCATTTACCTTTTCTTAAGCCTAATGTTCTATAAGGCGGCTTGAGCTTGTTTTCTGCTTGGTTTGTATCCCTTGGTTTGTGGGGCTCTTTGCTTCTGGGTCAGCAATGATAGCATTTAAACTGTGTGGTGGTGATAGCTGCAGCATGAATGACCAACTGACTTACTTAAGGACATATAGAAATGAACGTTTTTGAAAAGTTCAAACAAATCTATGTAAACGTAAGAGGGTTAAAAAAGCTTTCCCCAACTTTAATAAAAGAATGTTACAAAATCATCTTAAAAGCTCCTACAGATCAGCAGGCTAATTTCTGATAAGTGCTTTGAATGTTAGTGAAAAATCGACTTTGATCTGTCATACTTCACATAGTGATTAAATGCTTAATTCTTAATGTAAAAAGAGGATGGTATGCTAATTTATCTGCATAATGTGTGCGGATTCTGCAGGTTGATTGGTGATTGGGCAAGGCCAATACAAGATCTTTATCTGCTTGTGTTCCTTATATGGGACAGGGCGGCATTCCTGTGGTATCCACCCAAATAGAAAAATCTTGAGCCCTATCTTTTTTAAGACACTCCACTTTAAAAAGCCTACATTAAGAGAACATTAAAGATGTCTTGCAAAGGATTTTTGAAGAAAAAAAAATCAGACTTGAGCCCATTTTACTGCTTTATGATGTAAAAAAGTCAGACTTAAAAAGCTTTGAATTTTATTTTTACCTTTGGAAATACAAACTCAGACTTGACATTCTTGGCAAGAGCACCTCTGGTAAATGGAAGTTATTTTATCTATCCATATTATAATTGAAAGGACAATGGTGTTTGTTTCTGCCTCTTTTTCATCAGACTAAATCCTTTCCTGTCCTATGCCTGGTCTGTGCTACAAAGTTAGATGGATGCTTTTCATTCCTCTGTAGAGTCATCCAGAGGTGTAGTGAGGGAATGCTGAACACTCGTGTGTACAGAGATGACCCTTGAATCCTTCTGAGAATCTCAGTTTTCATGGAGGTTTTCTGTAGTTCTCTCCTGAAGCATTGTAGGGGTGGTAGTCTTATTTCTTTCTTTGCAATAATACTTTTCCACACCAGTATGTGATGGTTGTAGTAAATAGGCTAATGGCATATGGGTCTGGTTGGCTTTTGACAACTGCAACAGCTGTGCTTAATCTTGTTACCTTCAAGAGTGAGAGATACCACTGCTTTTAGAAAATCATTCCAGTGCTAAATGCCATTTGCCTTGTGCTCATACCCATGGAAACAGTGGCTGAAATGTTGTTTTATGCAACTAAACAGTGCTGCCCCCACCTCCAAGTTACACCTGTCACTGCTGGGCCTGGAGAACAGTCCTATGCACAGATGCTCCAAGGCTGAACTGTTATAAACGTATCTTGTTTAAAATGTCAGGAGAGCAAGGGAAAGGATTTGTGAAACTGAATTTTCACTTTCTGTTGTGACTATATATATACACAGTGATACCTCTGTATATTTCATCTATAGCTGCTGCTGTTGCAGCCTTGAGTAGTCTCCTTGCCCTCTCACATCCATGAAACATCTGACTATGATCTGAAGAAAGAGGTTACCGGACCATATGTTCAGTGAGATCCTGCCAGTGCTGCTCTGGGTAATGAGCAGAGGGCCAGAAGGGTGAATACTGCAGATAGTATGGAGAGGAAAAAGCTGGGAAAGGCTCAGGAGTCATCCTGCCCTGTAGGACTAGGATAAGCTCAGCATGCAAATCAGAGAATGTGGCTTTTTGCATCGGGAAGTTCTGTGACCTCTACTCATCATCCCAGATGTATGCTAATAGTCAATGCCCATTTCATGGGCCCTGAAGTGGTGGTGTACTATCTAAGGATGTTAAATTGTAGTTATCTGGCTAATCATGTAGTCGATACAAATAGAGGCTGCTCTGGCACCAGCCCCTGCCATCCGCACCAGGGTTGGCTGGGGCCAGCTGTGTGCAGACAGCCCCGGGCCTCCACAAACAGCAGCCCCTGTCAGTGGTGGGCCCAGCTCCCCACTGGGACCCTGTGGAAGGGGGCTGCTGCCGGAGCAGCCTCCCCTATTCTCCTTCCCCACTCCTGCTGCATCTGATAGTATTTCAGTCTAGACAGAATTTGAGTTCCTAATGCAAAAAGAGCAGAGGGTAGGGTGAGAGGAGGATTTAAGGGAAATCATACAGGCCTTCTTAATGCATCATAAAGAACCAACATAGGTCATGTGTTCCATTCTTTTTAATCAATTTTGTTAAGCATTCAGGTATGACAGTGTCCATAGTTAAGGATATAGTTGCAACCTGAAGTATTTGTCCAGTACTTCACTATGTGATTACATCCTGTTTCTCAGATAAAATGTATATAATTTGTAATTTTGAAAGGAGCATAGTGAATGTGGCAAGAGATCTTTCATGGACTTTTGTGGTGTACAGAGTAGTAAAAGATGCTTCATATGTCTAAGTTGTAGGGAAAAAGTTGTGTATTGAAAAAAGTGTATTGCCCTGTATTTAACACAGTGGGTACGTCTAGACTGGCAAGTAAAAACTTGCCAGCTGTCTATACCGGCTGCTTGAATTTGCGCAAGAGCACTGATGTTCTAATGTAAGAATTCAGTGCTTCTTGCACAAATATCCCGCTCAGGGATAAGCCCTTTTGCTCAAGAATACTTGTGCAAGAGGGCCAGTGTAGACAGGCACTTTAATTTTTTGCACAAGAAAGCCCGATGGCTAAAATGGTCATCGGAGCTTTCTTGCGCAAAAGCGCGTCTATACTGGGCACGGATGCTTTTGCACAAAAACACTTTTTGTGCAAAAGCATCCGTGCCAATCTAGATGCTCTTTTGCAGAAATACTTTTAACGGGAAATTTTTTCTGTTAAGTATTTCCGCAAAATCATGCCTGTCTAGACGCAGCCAGAATGTGCACAGAAGGGCAGTACTAGTTTCTTGTGCATTCAGCTTTGACCTTATGTGACTTTGAGTGCTCAACTATGCAAACATAATGGGCTCTTAATATAGACAAATGTATAAAATTACCTTCACACTTTTGTGTAGGTGACCAACTGAGAGAGACAGTTCTAGGTTTGGCTGTTTCTATATTTGCAACAGCTGCTCTAATTATATTTGAATGTTTACTGTGTAACTCCTCTCTTCCTGAAATAGTTCAGAAAGCTTTGTTCCCTGTTCTGTTCGTTCTTTATCTGTCTCTACTGAAAAGAGAACTGGCATCTAGTTGAAATGCATGCACAGTTAGACTGACAAAAATACAGTTGTTGGCTAAGAACTGATAGATATTCTAAATGTGAAGAATTACAACATGAAAATTTCCTCTGGCAGTCCTTAAATATTGTGCTGATTATTAATTGGGGTTATTAAAGTTGAAGTTGTGGTACAAGATTCTCTTTTTAATGAGGCTACTTCTCTCTGGATCTAAAATGCTATTGAGCTCAGTTATAAAGGGCCATTTATAACAAGCACATTCCTTGGCTTCTAGGCAGAGTCTCAAGGAAGGGGTAAAAATAATTTAAGTATGTCTTGTCCAGTTAAAATAAAAAGCTGTATTTTCTATGTGCAACCTTCTCTTACCCTTTAATTGCTGTTCAGATTACATTGCCTACTGTATAAGTCTGATTTCTATACCACCCTTGTGTGTATGCAGTACTTGTACTGAAATACATTTGACAGAGTATCAAAAGTATTCTTGCACTGAAATTAGGAGAAGTCAAATAGTGAAACTGTTGGAATTCTGTAAGGGATAACGGAATAATATGCAGATACCACAGGATGTTCATAAAATCAGCTGGCAGGTGGACAGTGCTAGTATTGGTGGTTGACATTATTTCAGGAGTGGTTAGTAAATGCTGTGAGCTCTAAAATAGAAGCATATAGAACTGGTAAAGCATTTTATACAGCATTCAAGCCCACCTTTGGAATATCAAGTACAGGAACGCCTCACTTAATGTCCAGGTTAACATTGTTTCATCGTTACATTGCTTATCTATTAGAGCACATGCTAGTTTAAAGTTGTGCAGTGCTCCCTTATAACGTTGTTTGGCCTCTTGTTTTGTCCACTACTTGTAGGATTTTCTGGGAAAGCTGCTTGTTCTTGTTGGGGCATGGAGCAAGGATGGGCTGGTAGTCCTTCCCCCAGCTCCACATCAACTCCCTTAAGTTCCCTGTAAAGTACTGTACGCAGCTGAGCAGCTGCCAGCAGCAGTTCTGCTGTCTCTCCCCTTCTTGCCATATGTGAGTGGGGTGACATCCAGATGTGCTCCTCCCCTAGTCAAGCCCCCCACTCTATATCCCATCTACACAAAGCAATTCTATTGTATTTCCTCCCTCCTGCCTCAGTCCATGTTGCCTTGTAGAGTGTGAGGCCACATTTATGACATGTTAATTCTCAAGGGCTCAGCAAACACCTATCCTGTATGGGGCACCTGGGGAACAGGGACATGGGCTGGGGCCTGCTCAGGTGCCCCACCTAGGGCAGGTGAAGTGTCTATTGCAGCTCCCCTCAGCTTCCCATCTGGCTTATCATGGCTGGGTTGCAGTTCTGATGTCCAGTGCTCTTAGCAGTACCACAGATAACTACTTTTTGAACAGCTAGGTAGACAGTGAATATGGGATAAAAGTATATAGTAATAAACTCCTTTCGTATGAGCGCTTTGAACCTTAAGCTTTTAGAAATACACATTTCTCAATGTATTGACTAATTAACAACTTGACACAAATTTTTCCTCAGCCAAACAATAGCATTGAATGTGCATTCTTGCTTCCCTTCTGTGAACACCACTCAACTCCAGGTTTGCCTAGACTGAACTAGACAAAGTGTTTAAGACTTACATATGTGTTGTATCTAATCACTGCGTAACCTCTACTTTTTCCTTAGAATAGATTGTGCCATTTAATTGGTTACTATTCACCTAGAGAAACGGTCACAGGAAAGGGCTGTGGAATACGTAAAGAAGTGTGATTTAAGTCATCCAGTTCTTGATAGCACCACAGTATGTAAAACTGTTCTTTGATATGACTGAATCCTGTTTTATTAGAGCTATGCAGATCTTTTAAATTCTTATTAGCTGGCACATTGTTTCTTTTGGACGGAAGGGTAAGGCTATGAGCAGTGGGAAATTGTCTGTAGTGTGTATTTTTCATTTAAGTTTCTCTGCTGTCCTGGCAAGCACTTGTATTTTACCTGTTCCTCCTAGAAGTATGAACTTGGGACCCAACAAAGGAAGGGTGTGCCTCTTAGGATATGTCTAGATTACATCCCTCTGTCGCCAGAGGGATGTAAATTAGACATACCGACATTGCAAATGAAGCAGGGATTTAAATCTCCCGTGCTTCATTTGAATAAAAATGGCTGCCGCATTTTGCAGAGTCAGCAGTTTGTTGGCAGAAAGCTGCTATCAAGGTGGGGATTGGGCGACAAAGATAGCCTTTGTCGGCCAATCCTGTAAACCTCATTTTATGAGGCATAAGGGATTGCTGACAAAGGCTTTCTTTGTCGCCCGATCCCATCTTGACAGCCACTTTTTTATGACAAACAGCTGAGTTGGCGAAAACTGTGCTCCACGGAACCCCAGGGCTCTGCGAGACATCTCCAGGGGCTCTGCGAGGTTGACAAACTGGAGACATCGATTGTATGTGTTGTACCTATCAGTGGACCACTGGGGCTCCACATAAATTTTTACTCATGTAAAGGGCTCTGGAGCCCAAAAAAGTTTGAGAACTACTGGTCTACTGCTGGTTGACTTCAGAGTCCCTGACTAATCCTGCTTTTCCCAGGACACCAAATAAGTTTGAGTAGCTACTACCCCAATAAAATGAAGCTGCCTTCAATATATTAATGATGGACAACCTCTAATATCATTTATGCTGGTCCTCACGCAATGCTGTCGACTGATGTGGTGGAGGCGACAGCTTTGCTGTCCTGGTTTCCAGCATCCTCACAAAGAGCAACAGGCTGAGGAGCAGAGAGGTCTTGACTAATTTGAGGACTGAGTGGTGGCTATACCCATCTGTCACTCTAGCAGGGGACTCCGGTGTACAAATTATGGATACTCCCATCCTATCAATCACTGCTGGAGTTGGCAGACCCACCCTCCTGAATCTTTTGCTCTGTGGCAGATGGCCCCAATATACTCAAAGTTCTCTAT
Organism: Pelodiscus sinensis; assembly: GCF_052426305.1. Taxonomy (NCBI): domain Eukaryota; kingdom Metazoa; phylum Chordata; order Testudines; family Trionychidae; genus Pelodiscus; species Pelodiscus sinensis. Next base: position 24,745,754 of record NC_143052.1, on the reverse strand, counting down.
TTGCATGGTGGTATCCTCTCAGTCCAGTAGGGAAATGAGACACCATGCATACACATTCTGCCCCCGCCAGTCAACTCTGAACAGCAAAAGTCACCACACTGCCACCCAGCTGCAGCAGCAGTAACACAAGAGCTATTTCTTTTGCGGACTGAGGCAGACGTTACTGCATTGGATGTAATTGGCTTGCATTTGGAGAGTTCTTCCTTGAGTCATGAAGGCTAGAAACATTTTGAAATGAAAGCATGAAAAATTCAAAGGCTAATGGCCCTAGCTGGGGAAAAATATTCCTGTTTGCGCAGAGTAAGGGAATTTTTCAAACGCTGTTGGAAGCTAGTGTTGATGTGATATGGCCAATTTCAGAATTACATTTTTTGTGTGTGTCTATGCCATGAGTATGATCAAGGTAGTTATAAGTATCAAAAAGTCATTTTATTTATATTGTTTTTAAAGTTACAAACTAACATGGCTATCCTTCTGGAATTTTATTTTCCAGTTTACCGTTTGTGTTTGGACAGCACTGTGTGCCTAGCCACTTGAACAATTTTGCCTTCTAGTATTTTCTCCCAGCAAAAAAATGAGAAATGCTTTTTAAGAAAATACAACCATGGAAACTATAAAAATTGATAGCAGATCTTACTTAGCTAGGATGCATGAAACTACTTTGAAGTCCTCTTTTTTTTTTTATTTAATGGTATATTTTAGTTGATATTTGCTTTAAATGTTATTTCCTCTGTCTTTGAAAAAATGGTAAACATTTGTTTTTTAAATACAGGAGGCAAAAGATAGTTATACAATATGCTGTGAGTATTTGAAATAGCAGTACAAAGTAAAGCTTATAGTGTGGGGAAAACCAGTCTTGTGAAGCTTATGCTGGAAAAGATACTTTAAGTTCTCTGTATGTGTCAGCAGTTCTCAACCCATGAGCCACATGCAGGTCTTTAGTGTGAATTAGATAACCAGTAAATAAATAATATGGCTGCAAAAGTGATAGATCCTGCTCTCTCAAATTCACTAAACTATTGACTTACTATGGTGGCAGTCTATATATATGTGCCTAAGACTTTAAAGATTAAAAACAAACAAACAAACAACCCCCCCCAATACATCTCCCCCCGTCCCCCCACTTTTCTGAAGCAACTTTGAAGGATGCAGTTGAGTAGAATTTCAGCAATTCACAATGCTGACTTTCAACAACTATGAAAGCAGGAAGTGTATTTCAAACACTCATAATTATTCCAGTCAAAAGAACATCCCCCTACTGCCATATGTGGTAAGGGTTTGTTACTATCCCGCAAACCACTTCTGTGATACAGTGAATAAGCAAAATTAGTCTATGCAGCATTTGTAACTAAAATGGAACTTAGTTTCTCAAAGTCTTTAGTATTATTTCTTAATTTTCAATAACTGCATGGAAATCTCTAATTGCTTTTTAAAAATACACTTTTAAAAAGTTACATAAATTGTATAATGCATATAAAAAGGGTTTGTAACACCAGAGCTGCCAATGGAATGCATGTGAGTGTGGTGCAAGGTCTATGGTGTCTGTGGAAGCAGACTTGATCTCTAACCTCTCTGCTGTTTCATCTCTGAAATCCTTAGGGATGTAATTTGGCAGTCTTGCTGATTTTTTTTTCTTTCAAAATACATGCTGTGGTGTACTGTAAACGGTTGTATTATATTAGCATATCACCTTTTTTTTCAGTAGCTCTTCCTGTGTGTCTTGCTATCAACTTAAACTTGGTGCAATCAAAATTCTGTTTTTTCTCACTGTCCACGTCCTCTTGTGTTTTCCTCTGCCCTGTGACCTGGAAATCCTCCAACTCCCACCTGCCTTGTATCACACATTCAGGCTATCTCCTAACATGTTATCTTCTGCCAAAGCTTTTCCAAGACCCCACATTTTCTTTGTGTTCATAGCATAATTTTTAGCTCCCATCTTGCCTACTGCAACATCTTTTTTGGTCTCGGATGCCATCATTTTTCCCTCAGTCCATTCAAAACTCATCAGTTAAGATCCTTTTCTAACGCTGCTTTTCTGACTGTTTCCTTCATATTTGAATACTTCCAGTGGAGCCTCCTTTTCCAAAGCATGAAATACTGTTTCTTTTCTTGCTTTCAATGGCTTTCGTAACTCTGCCCCACCCTGTTTATCTGTCGTTGGTTCTTGTGTGTGTTCATTTACATAAAAGAAGTCTATCTTAGGATTACTCTGTTAGATCACTTTTTATGTTTTTGGACTCTGTCCTACACTGAATGCCTTTCTTTAACAGATCAGTAAGGCTGCCCATCTTTTCCACCCTCAAATGCTTTTAGACTCACTTCATCATGAGCAAACTTAATCGCTTCAGAAGTATTAGGGCATTTGGGGCTCTCCTAAACTTGTAACAAGTAAGTAGTTTGACTCTATTTTTATCTGTACCAATCTTACCTTTCTTTGTCTTAGGCTATGTTTACACTTAAAATATTAAAGCATGACTACAGTACAAGGGCTGAGAGAAAGTTCTCCCAGTGCTCCATGTAAATCATCTAAATGGGAAACATACCGTGAATTAGTGAATATAGCCCATGTTTTTATCTACCCCTCTTCTCCTTCCCCCCGGGGGTATATATGTCTGCTTCTTATGCAATTTGATTTTTACTCATATTACAAGAAGACAAAATCAACATAATAAAATCAACACCTTTGATTTAATACTAATTTAATAAGAGTGGCAATGTTGTTGTGTTTACTAAAATAAAATAAGTTAAAATGTTACTTACTGTGAAGCTACTAAATAAATAAATGTTAATACATACGATACTGCAGCTTTAAAAAAATCCATCCTATGCATTGTCATATAATAAATAGTGCATGCTGAATAAGTTTATTCTGCATCACTTGAGTCATAACTAGCAGCATCCTCCTCAGCGTCTGAATTCTCAAAACCATAAAAACTTTCATCATACTCGCTGTCGTGAAAAACTTCCTTAACCTCGGTTAAGCATGCTTTGTTGACGGTTGAGGCCTGTGATGCTGCGTCTGATTTGCTATCGTAGTCGGATTCAGAGCTAGACGCGTTGACTTCCAGAAGAATTTCACATTTACAGAATCTATTGTGAATAGTAGCTGGTGGTGTTCTTTCCCAAGCTTCTAATACCCATTTGTAAACTTCAACGTAAGTTGCACGGTGCTGTCGACCTGCCAGAGTGAAGGTGTGCTCCCCATTTATCACCCAATTGTCCCATTCCTCATGGATGAAGCACTTGAATGTGTGGTGGACAGCTACATCAGGCGGTTGCAACTTGCAGGTCAGTCTACCTGGAATTACAGCGATACGTGCTCCCACGATGTTGATATGTTTTTTAACCGAAGTTTCTTTATGGGCAGCCAAAGCATAAAAAGTAGCAGAGATTTGGGTTTTAAAAACCCACCTTTTTGTGCACGAAAGCAGCTGTCTGTCCACGTCTTCATCTCCTCTGTGTTCATCTAGCCCTTCTTGTTACAGACCACAGACACACTGGCTAGTAGTTTTTTCTCGAGGCACCGTCTCCCTCTTAAAAATTACCATTGGTTTTAATTTCTCACCACCAGCCGTGCATGTCAATACGACTGTAAACAGGTGCATTCATGACCTGTGGTTGCTACACTGACTGGCTTCACTCCAGTTGCAGCAACAGACAGAGTTGCGGGTATATTGAAGGACCTGAGCACCTCGTCTATGTTAATGATGTCAGCTGGTTAATTTCTTTATGGACAAAATATTTGAAATTATCCATCTTCTTCTGTTCGTCAGGAAGCCATTGCCCAACACTTGTCCATGCTCAAACTGAAAGGTTGTTTCGTCTCATAAATTTGTAAACCCAGTTACTTGAGCTTCTGTGAAAATCATCGATTTTCATCTCTATAGCCATAAGTTGAGCCTTGAGCTTTATGGCTATCATTGACACTGCACATTGGCTATCTCTCTGTGCAAGAACCTATTCAGCCAGGTTTTCTTCTAGATTTGGCCACTTGGCTTTCTTTCCTCGGCGCGTTCTTTTGAGAGGAGAGGATTTAATTTCTCAATCTCCGCTTCTTCTTTTCTCCACTTGCAAACAAACTTTTCATTAACGGAAAATTTTCTGCCTGCTGTAATTTTCTATTTGCAGATGTAACAACAGATAGTTTAAAATCTTTAAAAATATTTTCTTGGACTATATTTGTTATAAACTGAAAGTTTTAAAACGTTGTAGTTGGTGTAGGTTTTATATACCGGCAACACGATAGTGCTTATTATTTTTTATAGCTCAGAGGCCAGTATAATAAAACCCAGTATTATCGGGCTCCATGACATCATAATCTTCAATCTTTATAGCTGGCAAGTGGCAACCACATCAAAGATCACCAAATACTTTTATGAAGGCAGCAGAAGTCTCTGCAGGTTATGTATGTCTGCGGATACTCTAATATATTTTTACACATGATAGAAAAACTGCAGGTAATACATGAGTGCGTGTTATACTTGGATGCGTGTTATATTCGCTAATTTACGGTACTTCCCAGAGCTGGGAGCCTGTTCATTCTAGTGCTTTACAGTGCTGTAACTTGCTGCATTCATGGTGTCTCTTATCACACCCCTGAGCCAGAAAGTCACAGCGCAGTAAAGTAGCAATGTAGACAAGCCCTTAGACTAAGTTCCTTGGCAACTTTCATACATATACACAACCTATGCCTTGCGAGCCATATATGGCTCACATAGGAGCCAAATAAGTCTCGAGCTCAGCCCCCCTCCTCCTCACCACCAGCAACGGAGAGCCCATGCTGGCAATCCAGCCTTGCACCTCTCACAAGATTGGAGCCAGCACAGGCTTCCTGCGGGGCCAAGGGAGGGAAGCCCTGAGACTGTGCAACAGATCTGGCTTGTGGGGAAGCACACATGTGCTACTTCTCCACCTCCCCACATAATGCACGTGCTTCCTTATCCACCCTACCTTCCCCGTGCTCCGGGGAGGCAGGACATGGAAGCTGCATGGCCTCGCCTTGCCTAGTGATTACCAGAGAGAGTGCATCTAACTGTGCCAGTGATGCTCATTGAGCATGCCGGGCTGGGTGCGTGGGCAGCTAAAATGGCAGTGGAGGATCTGGGTTTTGAGGATGAGGAGTGGCTGGATTTTCTGAAGAAGCAGCATGTGCACTTCTTCCAGCACTGCCTGCAGATCCTACCCAAGAGACGCTCTTCCTTGGAGACCAGCAAATACTGGCTGAGTTGCTCCCGCCTCTTCCCCACCCACACCCTGTTCCTGCACCATGCCTCCCACCCAGATTTTGCACCCCCATCCCTATCCCACTCTTTGGCAGCTCTGTCCTACATACTGGACCCCTCATTTTTGGCCCCATTCCAGAGCCTAGCGGGGCTCAAAAAATCCACTAATCCTGGAACCCTCAGAAGAGTTAATCTGGCCTAAGGCCTCGGTCCTCCCTGCCCTCCCCCTCTCCCACAATGGGGTGGGAGCACTAGGGGAGTGAAATGTTTCAGTTGGGAGTCACATCAGTGAGGGTTGGAGATTTATGGAGGGGTTGTGTTTTTGCTTTTCATTTGAATGGTACCTGACTGATTTTTCTGTGGTACCTTGGAGAACTGTTCCATTGTCTAATAGGTCTATGTTAATTAGGGATGTTAGTGGCTAGCTAGATAAGCAGTAGCTTATCGGTTAAATGGTTATTGGTTTATGGTACTGGTTAGCTGCAACAACCCTCCTATTCACCTGCGTGTTCTGTGCTTAAAACTTAGACTGGCGTGCTGACTCAGTTCCAGCCTGCCGGTCCAAGTTTTAAATGAAGAGCATGCAGGGGACCCATCTGCCAGCCTATGCTGCTGCCTCTGTATGAGAGGCAGCAGTGTGGAGCAGCAGCTTTGGGGAAAGGCTGCTTCGGCATCCCACGGATAAGTACAGGTGGCGCAAACTGTGTGTAGATAGGACACAAACTTAATTTTTTCAGTTAAATCTCCCTCCCTTTCACCCTGCTTGGAGTTGAGGGCAAACCTTATCTATTATAAGTCCATTATGTTGTCTTTTGCTCTCTTTTCATTAACTTTTTAATTTTCTCATAGTAATAACTGCTCAAGTAATCTACAGTTGGTTAACAACATAGTAAACACATCATTATTGATTAATAATTAAATAACATTGTTTTTAATACAGGCTGGGGATCTCTTATCCAGCACCCTTGGGACCTGATCATTCCTGAACCAGGGCATTTGCCAGACCTGAAAAGGTTCCCTGCCACAGCCCCTAGTTGCTGACTCTGCCAGTTTGGGGTTGGGAGGAATGAGGGAACTACCTCCAGCCCCTCCTGGGTTGCTGGCCTCTCTGCTGCTGATCCAGCTAGACTGTCTGCTTGGCTCCAGCAGCCCAGGCTGCCAGGAGCTCTGGCCCTCGTTGGCTTGCCAGGACTGCTGAGGGTTTGGGCTCCGGTCCATGCTCCATAGCAGCCTGTGAGTTCTGACCCCACTTTTACAAGCTATCCAGGCTCCAGCCCCATGTTGCCATGGGCTGCTGGGGCTGCCAGCACCCCTGACCTTGGTTCCACTGTAGCAGGCTGCCAAGAGCGCAGGCTCCTGCCCTACAGCAGCCTGCAAACTATGGCCCTGTGTGGTGGCGTATGCATTCCATGTCACTGGGGTGACTATATTCTGGGGTGCAGACTCTTGCCTCCTTGACCACAGCTGGCCATCTCTACAGTCCACGAAACTTCCCTTGTCTCCAGGTAACCCCGAATCCCTAAGCAACCTTGCTTGCCGGGCAGTGTGGCCCAATGGCCAGAGTCAATTTACACACACACCCCCCCTTGGTTCAAAGCAGTGTGGCCTACTAGCCAGAGTCAGGAAATAGCCCTCAGTTCAGGGCAGTGTGGCCTATTAGCCATAGTCAGTATGGTTGGGGCTAACACCCTGCTTCACCAGGTCCCAACGCAGGGCCCTGTGATTGGCACAATGGTCTGCCACTCCCTCGGTAGGGAATCTGTCCAAAACATGCTGAATATACCTGGGCAGGAGAGGCTGCTGCAATATCCTGCCGGGTTACTTCCTACCGCTTTGATCAGACCAACATCCCACGTGGTAGCTGGGTCTTCCGATTCTCCAGCAGCAGCTTTTCTCTAGAATTCCACGGGGGTTGCGTTGCGGCCATGTCCCGAGTCTCCGGTTCCTACTGTCAGGGTTACTGGTGGCAGGAGCTCTAACTGGCCTGCCCAGTCTGAGCTGCTCTGCTGCCTTTTATATTGCCCCAGCCATTTGGAGTCTGGATCAAGGGGCAGGAGTTCTTCTCCCCATGGGGTCTTAGCCCCACCTGCTTCAGTGTGGAGTATGCACTCCCCATCACACCCTGATTCCACTGGCTGCCCAAGGCTCTGGCCCTGGCCCTGCACTGCCATGGGCTGTTGCTGGCCTGATCCTACATTCCCATGGTCTGCCACAAACCGGTCCCAGTGCCATAGGCTGTCAGTCTGTTGGGGGCTGCTGCTGGTTCACGCCCTGCTGCAGTGGGCTGCCACCAGCCCCTGCCCTCTCCCGCTGCTTCAGCCTGGTCACTCCTGGATTGCCATCCTGCCACTAAACTACCAGGGTTCTCTGATTCAGGAACATCCATGGTCATGTTGTCGGTTGAGAAAATTCTGGTTTTGGGAGGTGCAGCCTGTACCATCATGTGTTGCAAGGAATCACAGGAGACACATGGTGGTTTATGAGCCTGAGTATAACTGCCTTACAGTGTTTGATCCAAACCAGCTGACACATTGTTGCCTCATTTTACTACTTCATGGTCTATAAAGAAGACCTAATAAGTTTGTCAAAACATTTTCTCCCTTTTTTGTCTTTGAAATAACAGGAATATCAAGTCAGGTTTTCTGTGGCTCTGCAGGTAGACTTCTTGTAGTTCTCAAATACTATTTGTAGTCTCTTTCAGGCTTATAATTAAAGAGCAAAGTATTGAATCTAAACCAACTTTGTTTCTTACTAATTTCTTAATCAGATACTAACAAAAACTTGTGTTTTAAACAGTCCAAATAAAAATTCTTTCCCCTGTTACTCAGATTATACTTGCTTGGTATTTGTGAAGTCATTCTACCAGTTTTCCAGTTGTTAATCTTTTGTAGTGGGCGAGATTTGAATTTCTAATGTTTAATTTTTTTTTACTTCCCTGAAACTTTATAAAAAAGACACACAGAAAACCCTCTACTACCTCAGGTCATCTTTATTCATTGTAGAGAAGCAAAACATCCCAGCACATGTTCAGTTTTTATCCTTTGCAGGTCACCAGCAGAGGAAAAAGGTTAAATATCTCATTTGGGACCAATTACAGGCAGTCCCCGGGTTACATGGATCCGACTTACATCGGATCCCTACTTACAAATGGGGTGAGGCAACCCCGCACTAGCTGCTTCCCCCCAGCAGACCAGAGAGATGCCGAGCGGCTTTTCTCAGCAGACACCTCAGCTTGAGAATAAAGGACTGAGGGAAGTGAGGTGTGGGAGAATAAAACTGAGCTCTGGAGAAATGTTTGGCTAGAGTTTCCCCTACAATATGTACCAGTTCCGACTTACATACAAATTCAACTTAAGAACAAACCTACAGTCCCTATCTTGTACGTAACCCGGGGACTGCCTGTAATCTCTTACCTAGGTTTTTCCTTTGGATATATTTATGCAATCTTTCCTTCCCTGGGTTAATACTGACTTAGTTGTATTTGCTACCATGCTTTTTGACTGACTTCGTTAGCTTTCTTCTTCTCTTAAAAGTACTTTTAAAACCTTGTTCTCTGAACAATCCCTTGTGAAGCAGTATTGGTGATAGTTTTTTCTCTTCTAAGAAACTGTAGTCTATTATTGATATTTCTTCTTGGCCATAATTAATTCAACTTAAAAATTAAATACTAGTGACGTTACTTTTTGAAGTCGTGTAAAGTAGAGCTATACATCAGTAGCAGTGTTCCAGATATTTTGATTGCTTGAGTACAGTTTCAAAAGAGGTTGTGAGAGTGAGTTATGAATAGATGCACATACAATAGGGATGCTTCATTTGTTTAAAGCTTCTATTATGTTGAGACTTTAATGTTTAAACTTAAACATCTTAATTTCAGAGGCTCAGAAGATTATCAACCAAATATAGAACAGAGAAAATCTATCCAACAGTCACTGGAGAGAAAGAAGAAAATGTTAAAAAGAACAGATATAAAGACATATTGCCATGTAAGTGTTGATTCTTCTACTACAGAACAAAGAAAAATGTTAATTATCCTTGTTAACATATCTTCCCAGTTCTACTAATCACATTCTGTTGAACAGTTAAATTAGATGAAAATTGTTCTCCGTTTAAAGGTTTGTTGTTAAGACTCTCTTAATTGGCCGTTAAAGTTAAATGTTGCCCTGGTATATGTGGTTATTTTAGCCTGCTAGTTTCTATTTTAACATTACTTAGAGCCATATTATTTCTCAAAGCAAAACTAAATTGTGGAGAACAATGGACTTTATACTCTAGACGTGTGGCACCAGAATTTTTTAGTTATTAAAATTAATTCAGTCTTAAACTTTAATTCAGGTTTGGGTGTCTAGCATTGGTTTTCCCCTCCTTTCTCAAAGGGATCAGAACTCCACTTATTTGGAGTGGGATGTGAAGACATATCAATGTAAATATAGCTGTGGCTTTGTGATATGACTGATAATTATTATACACAGGTTAAACTTAAACCTCTGTGAAAAATTGGGGCGGAGGGGATTTCAGTTCCTGGAGAATGTCTTTTTGTTTTTGTATTTTGGTAAAGCCCTATTAGGATTGGTGTCCCATTGTTGTAGACACTGGATAAACTTATAGAAAGACAAGGTTCCTGGCACAATTGATTTTTTTTAAAAAAAATTATTAAAAAGATTACAACACACAGATTAAGGGCGTATCTAGACTACGCTAGACTTTCGAAAGAGGAAGAGGCGAACCCTCCCGTTTCTCAAACAAGTCGCTTTTCCTTAAAAAATGAGGTTTACACGGCTTGTCGACAAACGGGAGGGTTCGCCAACAAAACCGTATCTTAATTAAAGATTAATTAAAATCTTTAAGCGCTGCTTTCGAAAGTGAGCTTGAAAGAAGATAGGCAAATTCCGTGGGATTTGAAAGTCTAGCATAGTCTAAATACGCCCTAAATGACAAAGGTATCATGAAAACCTACTGTTACATAGGGTCATAGTAATTCTTGCAACAATTCATTCATTTGTTGCTCTGCATAACCAAGTGGCATAGGGCTCAAACACAAACTATACCTTGAGAACACAGGGGCCATTAACTCAGTTGCAGGAGGCTAGAGAAGTGCAGAGGTTTTTTCCAGTGCTAGGTCTGCAACCAATTTTGAATTTTTAAAAAGGTGGTCATCTTCAGTCTGAGCTTTCAGCCAGGGATGTGAAAGTATGCCCAAGTACATGGTTAACCAAAGAGTCTGGGCTCATTGGTTAACTCTCACAGTTACACACAGCCCCCCTTGTTGCATGCTACCTCTGAGCGCCTGCCCCCTCCATGCCTATATCAGAGGCAGCAGTGTGGGGGAAGGGGAAATGGGAACTGGTGATCATGGGAAGCTGGCTCCCTGCGAGCCCCAGCCCCCACCTCCCCATCCCATGTGTAAAGTGTAACTGTTGAGAACTTCCAGCAGTTACATGTTTACACAAACACATTTTAACATCCTTGCTTTCAGCATAGAATACCTGAAATCCATTATTCAATCAGTGAACTTGAGTACGTTCCATGTTCTCTGGATCATAGATATCTCAATGCTTCATCGCTACAGTTTACCTTCGTGGGCAGCACTCTGAGCAACAAGCCCTGCCTTTTGGACTGATACAATTGTAAATATACTTACCAAGATCATGATCATGCCTGCTGCCGCACTGAAACAAAAGGCAGGAGTCCATTCTTACCTGGATGATTGACTTGGCTCCAATTTGTAGACAAAAACCAGGCCAGCAGGGTCATTGCGGTTTCCCAGTAAGCAATGAGTAGGTAATAAATCAGAAAAGTTCTGTCCACATCTAGCAGGTCCTGATAGGACATAGAACAAAATTAAAAGGCCTAATAAGCAGCTTCTACAAAATAGAATGACCAATGGCAAAGCTTTGATTATTCATCAGATAAACAGTGTGGTTTTGCTGCAGGCAGTAGGATTTGTGGTAAAATGTGTAATTGCCCTTAGCTTATTTCCCCATTGGTCCATATGAAATATTTATGGTACAATAGAGGGAAGTTAGGATATCACAGATGATTTGATACTTGAAGGATACCTAAGATGATGTGGCATTATCTGAAACCATTATTATCCACAAAGAAATGGCTGTTTATTGGAGTGGAGATGTTGAGCATAGATGATAACCTGAAGGGTTAGGATGTGTGCTCCCTTAGGGAAAGCAATGCTGCACAGCTAATGAGCAAAGAATGAATGAACGTGATCCATAAACAGGCTAGAGATGTAAAGAAGTGTGGTTCTTTGTATTGCATTTTCAGAACAAGTAACACTTGTTTTAGAAGAGTTTCAGTTGGACAGTGCCATGTTTGTGGAACAGATTAAGCATCAGGGAGACACAAGGAGGTTAATGGTTTCTACGACCCTAGATGAGGGGTGGGGAACCTTTTTTGGGCCGGGGCCACTGACCCACAAAAAAATCGGTCTGGGGCCACACAAGTGAGGAGCCAAAAAAAAAAAAAAAAAAATCCAAACAAATCCTCACTGACATGGCCCCTATCTGAGGAGAAAGGCACTCCCCATATTTCCCTTGAACAACAGAGCCTGGGGGCGGGGAGGTCCACACACTAGTAGTTTTGTGTACTCCAGCCCCACAGGGAGGCAGCAGGGGGCTGCCAACATGGGCTCCCCAAAGCTAAAGGGGAGCCCTGAGCCTCAGGGGTTGCATCCAGGCAAGTCTGGCCCTCGGGCTTTATGTTCCACACCCCTGCCTTAGACCTTTATATGTCATGGGCAGAAAGGAATCTTTCCAATCTGTCAATAGCTGGCAGATAGTGAGGACTTCAAAAGTCTGCAGCTCTAACTACATCTGAAGAAGTCCAAATTTGGTAACCTAGACAGGCTGAAAAGGCATCTGTTTGATAGAGATTTGTGGAGAAGGCTACATTTATTCTTCTCATAACAATGAAGGGGTAGAAAGTAGGGATGTTAAATTTAGATTCATAGGCTAATCAAATAGTTGATGCAATTTGCATCGACTGTTCAATTATTCTACAAGGGAGCCTTGCCTTACAAGTGTAACAGCCCCAGAGGTATTGCTACACTTCAAAGGCAAAAGTGATGCGGGGAGCACTGGGCCAGCGGGAGGACTGATTGAGTCCCCCACTGGCCCTTTGCACCCTGTGGCATTTCAAAGCGGCAGCACCACATGGAATTCGGGGCCAGCTGGGGACTCCCCAGCTGATCCTGACTCTAGATGGTGTTGCTGCTTTGAAATGTGGTGTGGAGCTGGGGACCAGCTGGGGAGTCCCCAGCTAACCTTGGGCTCCATACAGCATTGCTGCTTTGAAATTCCATGTGGGGCTCCCCATGGTGTTTCAAAGCGGCAGTGCCGTGTGGAACTGGAGTCAGCTGGAGTCCCCAGTTGGCTCCTGGCTTCATGCAGCATTTCAAAATGGCAATGCTACGTGGAGCTGGGATCAGCAGAGGAATCCCAGCTGACCCCGGCTCCATGCAGTTCTGCCACTCTGAGGCCTCCCTTCCTGTCCCCCCTCTTGCTGCCTCTTTCTGATAGGCAGCAAGGGTGGAGAGGAAGCAACTAGTGTAGTAACTATCTGATAAGCATTTGCTAGTCTTCCACATCCCTAGTAGAAAGAAGTCTTGCTAGATTTCTGGTTGACTGGTGCACTGCTGAATGGTCATTTTAATGTTGCTGAGATTTCATTGTGGTGTTACTGATGTGCTTGGGCACTGAGGGTACATCTAGACTACAGGGTTTTGTCGACAGAAGTTTGGTTGACAGATACTGTCGACAAAGCTTCTGTCGACAAAGAGCGTCTAGACTACATTCAGTTCTGTCGACAAAGCCCTGTAGTCTAGACACAACCCTACATGCAATAACACCTTCTGTCGACAGAACTCTGTCGACAGAAGGCGTTATGCCTCGTAAAATGAGGTTTACTGGCGTCGACAAAACTGCTGAGTTCTGTCGACTTTATGTCGACAGAACTCAGCAGTAGTGTAGACGCAGGTATAGTTTTGTCGACAAAAGTCCACTTTTGTCGACAAAACTCTGTAGTCTAGACACACCCTTAGAGCCTTAGTTTTTCTCTTTTAGTTTTTTAAATCATAATTGAAACAAACTCCATACTAGCTCCCCAGAACATAGCTATATGCAGGGCATTTGGGAATTGAATGAAGTGTTAATCAGTTGTGTGAAAATTGGAGCAGACTTCCGGCGAACTTGGTGGCATTCAGGTAAATTGGAAGTCTAGAAATACAATTCCTGCTTAGTCGAGATGTGAGAATATCTTCAGATATTCAGGGGGCCCTTCAGTTAATTAGGGGAAAAAAATTTGATGTTGGTATCGAAGTGAAAACCAGAAAACTTTTTTGGGAAACTCTTATGAATCCTTTTGTCATAAATGAGGGAGAAAAAGCACAATAGATTTTTATAAAACATTTGCCAGTCATCTTGAAATTTTGCAGAAACTGCTGTTGCCACCAGAGAGAAGTGTATGTATGACATACTCATAACCATATTCCATTCTAGTTCCAGCATAAACAAATCAGTCCATGCTTTATTTTAATCTGCTCTCACAGCATTTAAGAACTATCTTAAATTCTGTTTCAATTGAAAATGTTGAACATTAAAAATTGGTCATTCTGGATAATTAAACTCTAAACTGGAACCATAAATGTGTCTGAATATATCCAGAGCTCTGTGTATTCTGTAATAATAGAATTTACCCCAGAATTCACCCTCTCTACAGAATTATACTCCAGGCTCTCAATTTATTTAAAAATGTATTTAAAAAAAACTTCCAAGTAAGGGCTACAGAAACTCTGGAACATAAAAATGGCTAAACTGTTACAGCGTGTTCCTCCTGGAATTCCAGATAGCTTGAGACAACAGCTGAAAGACATATGAATGAATGATGCCATAGAACGCCTCAATTGTGCAACACTGGTGTTTCCTCAAATGCCATACTTCAGGCATTTCTCTCAAGGACTTTGCCATTGACTGGCTATGCTGAAACTGGATGGGTTTATTCCTAAATGTCAGGTAGTACCTAGCAGATAAGTATTCAGTTCAGGTAATTCTATTACATACTATTGGGAAGGAGAGCTGCTGTCAGCCTTCCTGCTTTACCTGTCCTGTTCCTAGCCTATCTGGTCCTGGGACCTTGCACCTTTCCTACTCCTCAATTGAGGGTAAAGGAAGGGCTATAAAGAAGTTTCTGCTCCTGTAAAGAATGTCCTTTAAATCCTTTATTAATCCATCACAATATCTCTATTGTACAGAATATCTGTACTAAACATCCACCACAAGCAGGCTCTACCAATGAGCTTGGCTGCGTTCCCACCATATGTGGTCGGGTTCCTAGACATCCACTAATGTCCTCTTCAATATCAGTCAAAAACTCTGTAAACTCGTAAGGTTGACAAGTGGGCCCTATTCTTCTTGAAGAATAATAATAAGCCCCTTATACTATGTCTGGATGAAAAATTACTTCTCAATGCCATCTATGATTCTGGTGCCCTCCTTATTTGCATAGCTACTAGGTTTGTCAACCCAAGGGAAGTTTCACATTTTCCTGCCACACTCTATATTGCAACATGTCTGCTCAAATAATTTTTCCTCCAGGATCTACCCTAAGTCCCTATTTGCTATGATTATTACATATTTCTAAATCATTGCGGTTCACTTTGGAGAAGGGGAAAGAATCATGAGACACCTATACCTGTGGATGTGGATAGCAGCAGATATAAACCATTCAATGGAATCACAGCACTCTCTCAGGAACTGCAGCAGGAAAGGGAACAGAACATGGGACTGCAGTGCAGCTGTACTACCCTCAGCCCTGCCCACTGGGGCAGCCACCAGGCGCTCTGGCAAGCCCCTGGACAGAAGATGCAGACAATTGTGTAGATGGGATGGGGCAGGGCTGAGGGTCATGCAAATTTGCCCTATCCTTGAACAAAGTCATCTAAGTAATGAACTACCTGCAATAAACTAGCATTACAGCCCAGTGTATGGAAAAGGTTTCATTCAATAGCCTCTGCCACTCGATTGAGTTGATTATCAGACTCCTTGAACCTCAGCTAGGGAGTGCACCTTGGTCATCTCCTCCCAGAACCACATGCCCTGGGTCTGGAGATCATGTTGCACATATGTCAACTCAGAATGGTCCGTTTGTCCTGTGTGGTCTTGCTGCCATATCTGTCAGGCAAGGACTCTGTCAGGAGGCCCTCCAGTTCTGACTTTTCTGCATCAAGCACTTAATTCACCTGGAAGCCTATTGTCTCCCAGGCATCAGGAACATACTGACAGCTCTTGTCACCATGAGCGGTTGTTCCATCTGGATGTCACCCAGATGCTTTTCCAGAGATTAAGTGCTTCCCAAGTAGACCTGTTCGCCTCCAGACAGAACAGGAAATGACATGGCTTCTGTTCCAACAGAGTTGGGGCAAGGAGTTCCTCTCTGATGCCTTCCTCCTATCATGGGCAGATCTGATGTACATTTTCCCACCAGTTCTGCTCATCAGCAGAGTTCCATCAAAGATTGAGAGAGAATAAAACCAAAGCGAATTAAATGATATTTTCCTGAAACTTCCTTAGGGCCCCAAACTAGGGAGGAGAAACCCACATGTTCTATATAGGTATATGATTGAATGTCTCTTAAAGCTAGTGAGGCTTCTTATATTTATAACTTGCTCCTTGTAAAGCAGTAGGTATTAATTAACCTGCCAAAAATGTTTGCTTGAAGTAAATTATTGTGACAACACCTAACAGTGCTACTTTGTATTTGATATTAGCTAATGAAAAGCTGTAGGATTCTAAACATTCTGTTTAGAAACAATTCTTATGACCTACTTCCTATATTTCCATTCCCGTTAATGATCTAACAAACAGGGTTGGTCTTCGTTAGGGATAGGCTTGCTACTGATGCTCATTCATTTCACCAGAAAGCTTAATACTGTCTTTTGATCTCACTGTTGATTGCTGTGGAGAGCATGATCTCACCGTTTTTGTTTTTTTTTTTTTCTCTCCTCTGGAGTGAGCCACTTTTTATGCAAATCCTCTAATTAAAAAAAAAATCCTACCAGATATAAAAAATGCCTGCTAAATCTCCAGCCACTCATAGTGTCTTTTGGGGAAAAGAGAGTCGACAGGCTATGAATTGCTAATGTGTATTTTTTAAAAAGGCATATTTTAAAAATTTCAAGCCTTCTTTGTATTATTTTGAAGGGCCTAGAGGGGTGGCTGGCACAAGCCAATTTTTTTGATTTGTAAATGACCTTCAATACTAGTTAACAAGGCCAAACTGAAAGTCAGTAACTGTTGCCTGAGCTTAGTCTCCAAGGGCAATCTCCACTCTAGAACACTAAATCAAAAACAGAGTAATTTTGAAACAAAACAAGATTTATTATTCAGTAATTTATTAACATGAATGTGCCAGAATAAGAATTATGAAGAATCACAATCAAAAGGAATGAACAATTAATAAATAATGTGAATTGCCTACATATGTGTTTTCACTCTTCATTTGAAGAACTGTAATATGTTAATGTCTTTTTATTTGTGTGTTGTATTGAAAGTGTCAATTAAGCCTATAGGTTTCCTGAGTCTTAAAATATCCAAGCAACAAACTAGAACGATTACTAAATTGCCTCAGTGGATAGAGAGCTGCTACATCACTGAGTGTACTTTTATTAATATATCTGTCTTTAGAGAAAGAAGCTTACATTTTAAGTTAAGAATTTTGACTGAGGTATTTTCTAATTATGTAATTGTAAATAAACCACTTGATTATGATAGTTCTTAGAGAGCAATATCTGCATGTGTTCAGTCCCT
This sequence comes from Pelodiscus sinensis, assembly GCF_052426305.1. NCBI lineage: Eukaryota > Metazoa > Chordata > Testudines > Trionychidae > Pelodiscus > Pelodiscus sinensis. The sequence goes on along the minus strand of NC_143052.1, from coordinate 24,728,719 downwards.
AAACAGAGCTGAATGAGTGCTTTAAAGAATTCTGTAACCAGATTTTTTAAATAAAGTACCTAGCTATTATATTAATTTAGCACAATTATTCAGTCCCAACACTGTCTGGTCACCAAAGATCTGAGAGGGAGTTGCATACTTTTATACCAGAGGTTCAGTTCCTTATGGTTAATACAGAAAAAAAAGAACTGTCTAAATAAAGGCATCTGAGTAGGTGCCTACTAAATCTAAAAGGCAAGACAAGCTGAAAAATTGTTTTAGGTGTAAACCAGGGATTTATAGTATTAATGAAAAGGTTTCCATTGTTGCCCTTTATTTCTTATTGCCATTTTTTTATCTTGGCTGAATTTTGCTTTAAAACGTGAAAATTCTGTTGCTGATATATTTTGTGCTGCCTTGGTATTTCACTTAGCATCTAGTTTACTAGTGGTGCTTCTGGTTGAAAGGCTCATGTTTAGCAATTTCTAAATGGATTGTAGCATTCCTGATGGTTTTTATAGTGTGTTGTATTTGTATTGTTCTTAAAATGATTCATTGACATCAATACTGCAACTCATTAAAGTTGCAAAGGCTTTTTTTAGTGCACTAGATTGACTTGAAATGAATACTAAAAGAATGGTGCTGCAGAGCTGCATTATATTTGACCAGTGCATTTCAGGAAATGCTAGATCCTGCAAGCCAATCAGAAAAATACAAGGAATGATAGTACTATGGCACTGGTGTCACTGTGCTACTGTGTTGTTTAATCTCTTCCACACATTTTGACCACTGGACATCATAAGTCTCATACCAATCTGAAAATATAACACATAGAATCAATGGAATCTGTAATACAATTTAAATACAGGCAGTCCCCGGGTTACATGGATCCGATTTACATCGGATCCCTACTTACAAACGGGGTGAGGCAACCCCGCACTAGCTGCTTCCCCCAGTAGACCAGGGAGACGCGAAGCTAGCGCCCCTCCCCCCACAGCAGACCAGGGAGACGCAGAGCGGCTTTTCTTAGCAGACACCTCAGCTTGAGAATAAAGGACTGAGGGAAGTGAGGTGTGGGAGAATAAAACTGAGCTCTGGAGAAATGTTTGGCTAGAGTTTCCCCTACAATATGTACTAGTTCCGACTTACATACAAATTCAACTTAAGAACAAACCTACAGTCCCTATCTTGTACGTAACCCGGGGACTGCCTGTAACCTGTTATGGCCACAGGGTGCCAATCAATGGGGTTGCTTTGAAATAAACAAAGAATGATGATAATTTGACAGTGGTAAAGCAGTCCCATATAAAGTCCTACAAAATCTGTAACTAAATTCTTTTCTAAGGTTTTAAATTAATAACTGTGAAATCAGAAGAAAACTGTTTGTGATGCTGCATTCAAACTTAAAGTTGTTGACTATGCAGAAGCAAACAATTTTGCTTTTTCTCATGAATTCTTTATCAGTGAGAAGCACGTAAGAGAATGGCAACAAAAAATCACTAAAATGCATGCCAAGAAGCAAGAAAAAAATGTCAAACAAGGTGTGCTTCATTTCCTGGGCTGGAGAAAGATCTGTGATTGGGTTGTTGAATGTTGACAGAATAGCTGCCTTGTCACTAGAACTTGTCTGCATGCTCCACAAATGTAAAAGAATGACACATACAGGTCAGTGAAGCCATCAATGTTTGTCGCATCAGTGGGTTGGTGTACTCGCTTCACAAACCACTGTGGTCTCTGACTTCATCAGCAAACAGAGATAGCACAAAAGCTGCCAAGAGATCTGGAAGGATAAAATTTCATCTTTCCAAAGACTTATAAAACACTAGGGTGCTGTGCCCCTGCTTGCTATGCTCGCCAACCCCCTCTGTCCACTGCAGCTGGATTATGGCCTCTCCTACCCATGCTGCAGCAGGAGGGTGCTTATGGGGCACCCCCATCTGGTCACCAAAGCTCTGTGAGGGATGGATGGAGGCTTAACCCCAATTGGGGCCTTGTTAGCCAGGCTTCATTTTAAATAAAGTAAAATATTATGTCCAACACAAAAAGGTTTCAGCATTGTCTTTGTTTATGGCAGGGGTGGCAAACATTTTGAGTCAGGGACTGCTGGCCCACAGAAAAATCAGTTGGGGACCACATAAGTGAGAAGCAAAAAAAAAAAAAATCCTCCCAAACCCCCCAACCCTCACTGATGTGGCCCCCCACTTAAACACCTCACTCCCCTGGTGCTCCAGCCCCATGCCGAAGGAGAGGGGGGAAGGAATGAGGTTCAAGGCCTCAGGCCAGATCAACTCTCTTTGGGTTCCAGAGTTAGTGGATTTTGTGGCCCCCCCCCCAGGCTCTGGGGTGGGGCCAAAAAGGAGGGATTCAGTGTGTGGGACAGGGCTGCCAGTGAGTGGTAAAGGGCTGAGGGTGTGAGGTCTGGATGTGAGGTAGGGTGCAGGAAGAGGCGGGGTAGGGTGTCTCGCAAGCGGTGAGGGGGCAGGAGTGGGCTGGGGGAGTCGAGGGTCTCAGCATGGAGGTATGTGAGTGTGTTGGGGGTGCGTGGCTCTGGGCATGAGGGAGTGGGGAGCACTTACGGGTCTTTGGGCCCATGCTGATCCCAGGTTCAGCCTCCCACTGTTCCCATTAGCTGGATTCTGGCCAATGGGAGCACAGAGAAAGCACTCCAGCCTCGGAAGGGAAGCGCATCTTCCCTGCACAGTGAGGCTCAGAGCTTTCTCACCCCCTGCCCTTCCCCCCGCCCCCGCACAGCAACCGCATTGGGGAGGAGGGAGGGCAGGGATGCAGTGCAAGGCAAAGGAGACCAGGCAGTTCAGGTCAGTGCTACCGGCTGTCTCCTCACCTGCCTTGCAGAAGTCCTACTTGCTGCTGCAATGGGGTGGGAGGGAGCCAGCCTGGCCTTCAGAGGCAGGCTGGGCTTGGGTCTCACGGGTGGTTCGGTGCTGGGTTCGGGGTGCAGCAGAGGATGGGGATGTGGGGATCCTTGCCCTGTGCCTAGCGCTTCTGAGCCTGCTGGCCCAGCATCCTGAGAGCGCCAAGAACTACATCAGTGTGGCCCTGGAGCAAGTCGTGGCACCTTGGGAATGGGGACCTGTCTCTGTTTCCGTTGAGAGTGGGCCATGCCCCAGGCCTCTCACCAGCTGAAGCAGCCCCTGGGCTGGGGCACAGGCTGCCCGAAAGGCCACAGGCAGAGCTGAGTGGGCAGGACCCTTGGGAGGTGGCAGGGTGGCTTGGCCGTCCCTTAATAGTGTCTGGGCAGGGATCCTGTGTGAGGGCAGAGCCTGTGGATTCAGAGTGATTTGGTGTGTATCTGTTGTCCCGCAGGAAAATTATTTTTTATATAGATAGACAAATTTCAAGGAGTATGCCTTTGAGCTGCCATAGATAGGAGATATGGACAAAACAGAAATAACATTCCATCTTCGGAGCCACAGAACGATAACCACTGTTGGAAAAAATAAAGAATAATAACTTGACAGTGGTAAAGCAGGTGACATTCTTATATAAGTCCTAATTAAAAGCATTGGCCAAGAAAAATCCATTTTGTGGTAATTTTATTGTTTTTGGCAAAGGGATCAAAGCTCTTTCTGCTTTTTAAAAGAAAAAGCTTGCCTAAAAACTTGGTATTTCCTGCTGGTGCTATCATATGTGCACACGAAAAGGAATGGGTGGATGGATGGATGAAAATGGGACTATTGAATGGCAGTAAAAAGTGTGGAATGAAGTAGGGATGTTAAATTTAGTTTAATCAATCAATTGACAAGCTGCAGCGGGGTTAGCTCCTGGCCTAGGAGCTAACCCGGCTGTGGCTCTCCCTTTTAAATGTATTTGTTGTTGTTTCCTGTGGGATGACAGAGTGACATGTCATCTTTGTCCTCATACCACCACCCGCCTCCGCCTCTGTCCTCAGCCGCTTTCTATGACCTGCTGTGGTGCCGTCCCCTCTGGGCATAGGCTGCTCTGGCAACAGCTCCCACTTCACGCAGTGGGGGTCTCCGTCGCCGAGGAGGAGCTGCTGCTGCTGGGTCCCCTCCACCATCTGAGCCTGACTCCTTGGCCACCCCACGTTTCCTGGGGGAAGCTGCTGCTGCAGCAGCACATGATGCTCCGGGGAGGTGGAAGCCGTGCAGCCTCCTCCCTTCCCTCTCCCCGGTCCTTCTTCCTTTGAAGAAAAAGCAAAGCAAAACTGATGGCCTATTTAGAGAGTCTGGCTTGCTGGGAATCACATCATTAGGCAGAAAAAAATCCCAGTCAGGTGAGAGGCATGAGTGTCTTCCCAAAAGAAGTGATGGTTTATTAGCTGGGAAGGTGGTACCTTCGGTGGACTATTGAGGGGAACTCAAGTGCAGTTGCCCTTAACTCTGATAGCAAATATCCTTAAATTAACCCAGACTACAATAGTTCCCCGTGAGTCAGTGTGACTTTCAGAATAGAGTACTGGACAGGATTGGGGAGACCTGGGTTTTATTAACTGATCTCTTGAATGATCTTGGGCAAGTCACTTTGCTATCTTTCTCAGTTTCTCATCTGTAAAACTTGATAATGATACTTTGAGACCCACTGAGGAAAAGCTCTATATAAAACTTGTATAGATATAATATTGTTATGTTTAATATTGCATTACATTTTTGCTTAAATGTTGACAAATTGGAGATGTTACTTTTAACACTATATTGTTTTCAATATATATGTTTTAGGTCCCTGATAATTAGCCATGTTTGTAAATTGTTTGGAGCACCACTGGGAAATTAATGCACAGTTCTAGGTCTTACTTTTCTTTCCCACTTAAATTAGCTTATTCCGAAATTGTTAATGTCATTGACTAACTGATACCTGTTAGAAACTATTATGCATCTTCAGAAACATTTTAATTGCCCCATCAAGCAATATTATTATTTCTGTAATTGATATATCTTAACACATGCTGTAATTCTTCACTTAAAAAAACTATCTTTTTTTAGTTGACCACAGCCGGGTTAAATTGACTTTAAAAACACTCCCGCAAGATTCAGACTATATCAATGCAAATTTTATTAAGGTATGTATTAACATCTGACTACATTAAATACTCTCAGAATTTTGATTTCATAGAAATGCAGTTTTAATTAATATATTGCAAACATTATGAAATAAGAATTCAAACCTTACTATAGAGCATTTCCTGCGCTTTAAAAGAGTTAATGTATTACATGAGTAAAATACTTTTTATTAAAAAATACTTCCATTTGAACTACCAAATCACAGCTTCAGTGCAGGAGAATCACAAGTCTGTCATTCTACTGAGATGTATAGTTCTAAGTAACACAAGACAGACTACTCACAGGAAAATGATAAGCTATTTTAAGGTAAAAAATAAGATGTATATACATAATTTGTATATTAGAATATTTAAGCAAATACATTCATGTGTCTGCATCTCCATGCAGTGGTGAGACTTCGCTGCTTGGAGATGTAAGATATAGACTATTATGTAAATATACAGAGCTTCCAATGTCTAGCAAATATTTGATTGCGGTTTGGGGGCAGGGAGAATTATTTTACTACCTTCATTGTATCATTCTTTCTATAAACATACTTTCTGAGTAGTAGTGTCATGGTAGGATGCTTTTACTCTTTGCCTTTTGCCTTTATGATTTGAAGTGATACAATTCTCAAACTTTCCTAAACCTCTCATCCACTTGTTCTTCTGGGGACAGGCTTTTGATCTGTAACACTTGTTTTAAAAAAAGGTCATATAAGTCTCACTACTTGGACATACATTTAATTTGAGAAATTTTTAATAAATATTTCAGAGTTCAGCCAGATTTTTATGTTCATTAAGAATATTTGGTTTAAATAAAAATATTCTGAATAAAATTGTTAAATCATTGTAAAAATTGACCTTTGAAATACGCTAGTTAAAAGAAGAAATTTAAACACTTGTAATATTCATGAAATTTTAACTCAAGTACAAAATGAATTAGACAAGTACATGAAGATAGACCCATCAATGGCTACTGGCCAAGATGCTTAGATGTGTAACTCTGTGATATTGGCATCCCTAAAACTTGCTGCCAGGTTTTGGGACTGGGTCACAGAGGATGATAGATCACTTGAAAATTACCCTTTTCTTTTCCATTGCCTCTGAAGTATCTGCTAAGTTAGAATATTGGGCTAAATGGGCTATTGATTTGGCCCAGTGTGACCATTCTTTTGTAAGTGTTTGCAGTTTTTCTTCTAATTTGTCTTGATGGCCAAGTTTAATATGAAATATTGTTTCAGATTTAGATCTCTGAAGTAATTTGTTAAAAATGAGAAAAAGAAACTCAAACAAGGAAAATATTGCAGATTTAGAACTTCATATAAACTTTTCTTTTTAAAAAAAAAAAATTACAAAACACCTTTGTCTTAACTTTTTTGTGCTGGTATAAAACTGTAAAAACATACAACAGTGAAATCTTGGTCCATTTTAAAGCCAGTGGATACCCATCTACACCAGGGTGGACAAACTATGGCCCGTAGGTCACATCCTGTTGAACCTTTGTAATCCAGTCCTTGAGCTCTCACCTGGTGGTTGGGAGCTTGCCCCTCTGTAGGGTCAGGGGCTTGCTTTGCCCTGCTCCATATGTGCAGCTGCCTGGATGGCTCCCAGAAGCCTGTCCCCACCCCAAGCGCCAGGTCTGCAGCTTCATTGGCCAGAAACTGGTGGCAGTGCTAGTGGGTGGATCAGCAGTATGCAGAGCTTATAGCCCCATCTCTTTGTGGTAACTGGAGGGAGTTGAGCCATTGCTTCCAGGAGCCACTTCAGGTAAGTGCTGCCTACTGCCTGCCACCCCCAAAACCTCCAGTGTTCCAACTCCCAATCCTGTTCCTGCTCTTTGAACCCTTTGATCCTAGCCCAGAGCACTCTGCTGTATTTCAGACTCCTCATTCTCAGCCTCCCTGGGTCTGCACCCCTACCCAGAGCCTTGTTCCAAGCCTCTGTCTGAGCCCTGAGCCCATTCCTGACCTCTGAACCCCTCCATCCCAGTCCAGAGTATCTTTCTGCACAGCAGATCCCCTCATCCAGAGCATACACCCCCAGCCAAAATCCTCATCACCTTCTCCATGTGCCCCAATCCCCTGTCCTAGCCAAAAACTCCCTTCCACCCTCCAAACCTTTCAGTCTGAACATGGAGTACCCTCGTACAATATGAACTCCTCGTCCCTGGCCTCATTCTGGAGCCCACGTCCAGAGCTGGAGCACTTAACCTCTCCTGCATTCCTACCCCAATTTTTGTGAGCATTCTTGGCCCTCCTAACAATTTCCATACCAAGATGTGGCCCTCTGGTCAAAAAGTTTGCCCACCTCAGTCTGCACTGTTGTTGGTAGCATTTCACCCAGCCTGGCTAGATGGATATGCTCTGGCTCTCCATGAGCTCAAACACAAGGAGTTTTAGTGGACTTATTACTGGGTGCCTAGCCCATACTAGAGTTTCTACTGTACTAATTTGTGTGTGTTAGTTTGTGTGGTGTGAGCACATCTCCATTTATTTAGGCTAGAAGGCATGCTCACAGCGGCAATGTATAGATACCCTTTTAAAATTCCAGTTGTCTTCAGTGTGGCCAAGACCGTGTCTTCAAGTCAGCTGTTTAAGTGTGATGGAGGCTATTTTTGCCAGGAACAAAATACCTGTTGGTGAAAAGAGGACACTGAGAAGATTCTAGATTTACATTTAAATTATTAAATAAGGATTTTTTTTATCCAGTACAGCCAGACTTCTATTGTGAACGTTCAGCCATGTATCTTTTCTTTTGCAATTTTAGGGAGTACATGGGCCAAAAGCATATGTTGCTACCCAGGGACCATTAGCAAATACAGTAATAGATTTCTGGAGAATGATATGGGAATACAATGTTGCTGTAAGTACGCTACTTTTCAAATTTATGTACACACGTGATGAATATTAAGCAACTAAGAAAGCATTTTCAGGGTCTATTGAAACAGTTGGCACAAAGGAATGTTTATAAAAATTGAGCAGCTTAGATTTCCGCCAAAAGTTCTACCAACTGACTAAAACTATTTTTTATATTATGAGCAAACATATTCTGGGTCAATATTGCCAACTATATTATTTTAATTGTATACAAACAACTTAGATGCATCAACTATCTTTTTTTTTTTTTGAATAGGCTTTATCAGTTTAATAAAGCCTGTATGAACTAGCAAAATCAGTTGCAGAAATAAGGGTTAAAACATTTTTTTTAAAGAGAGAGTGCACAAGTGAGTTTAGGAGTAGTCCGTCTCGTCGAGTTCATGTAGTCATATAGTTATGCATTATTTTGATGAATTATTAGTGGAAGCTTAAGTACTATGGAACTTATCTGTTTTCTACTAATTCATGAGCCTTTCATAATTATATAAGTTTATCATTCATAAATTTAAAATATTATTATATTTTAATATTTACTAATGAAATAGTTGAATTAGTTTAACTTTTAAACATTTCCTATCTAGAAGTTTAAGGTAATATTCACAACTCTGAAAAATGGCAGTAAGTCACATTTTAAAACATTGAATGTTATTTCTTTAATTATGCATGAGGAGTGCAAAATTTGTCTTGGCTCCTTCCAGGCAATTTAATTAAGCCAACTATAGTTGTGTCTGCATGCAAAGCATGTAAGCTGCATACATAGATGGAAAAGTTGTTATTGACCTGGCCATTTATACACAATATAAGAACTTAAGTGTATAACTTATAGACTGACTTTTCTCTCACTGTTAATTTAATAATAATAATTTAATAATGTTAGGATGGCAATGAATACAAATAATTGATGGACACAGGACATTTTAGCATTAAAAGTACATACTTCTGAATATGTAATTTTTAATATGCATAACCTCTATTTAAATAATAGAGGTTTAAACATTTCAGTAATAGGCAGTCTGAGCACTTGATCACATAGCAAAGTTATATATTTCTTCCTTTTTCAGATAATTGTAATGGCTTGTCGAGAGTTTGAGATGGGACGGGTAAGTGCTAAAACAGAAGCATGAATAAATACTGCAGCCTCACTTGTTAGGACAGAAGTTTAATTACTGAAGCTTTTTGTGTAAAATCAGTAAATACAAATACAGCTCAATTGCACTGAGTAAAAAAGCCTTTACTATTGTCATTCTTTTTGGAGAGAGATCACAAATCTACTTCCAACAGCCAAGTTGCATCAATATGCATAGAAAATCAGTGAATCTGGTGACTTTTCATTCTACAAAGGTGCTGGGTTTTTTTGATAACTGTAGCACCGTGTTAGTCACACTTTACTCAGTTTTAATAAAATGAAAATAAAGATAAATTTCTAATTACAAAATAATCCCTAGGAATTTAAATAAATATTGGTAGCAGTACTGCTAATCGTCTCACAATAGAAATTATAGAGCTTCTATTGCAAATTTAGACCTAAAAAGGCTGATTCACCATAAATAAGTGATCTTGATTTTAAGTCCTTTAGAAATCCTTGTCAGATGGGAAGGGGCTGATATTTCTGTCGTATTCTCTAGATTTAGTATTTGCAGTGCCAATGTTATTTCCACTATTGCTAAGCCTGTGCATTCACAAAAAAAATTGAATCATGCTCCAAAAGAAGAGCCTTGACATTTTTTTTAAAAAATCTCGCTTTTATAAATAATTTCTTGCTAATATTTGTGGTCTTCTGTTTTTCAAACCATTAAAGTTTATTTTCAAGATTTTTCCTCTGCAACTATGAAGATTGAAATCTTTTTGTTTTATGTTAAATGAAAGTTGAAATTCTTTCTCCATCACAGGACTCTAGAGCAAAAGTTTTAAGAAAAACACCAAATATGAAACATAAAAAATTGCAAAAGTTGCTACTTTTACGGACAGTGATTTTTCTTAAAGTTCCAACTTTGGATTAAATTAGGGCTATACTTTTTCTTATAGAAAAAATGTGAGCGGTACTGGCCTCTATATGGAGAAGAAACTGTAACTTTTGGACCATTTCATATTTCTTGTGTAAGTATAAAGTTTTGTGAACTAATTTGTTTAATGGACTTTACATCTTGGAGAGCTCTTCCTATATCAAATGTACTCAGTAGCATAGGCTCTGAATGCTATTTTGTAATCACATGTAAATTTTAAATGTTTAATTCTAAAACTTCCCATCGATAATACCCAAAAGCGTTGTATGGGAAGCAGCAAGTAAATATTATGGTCTCATCGTTATTTCTCAAATTACTTCTTAAACTTTTTTGGCTCTCTAAAACTGAAATATTTTATTTTGTATTACTTTAATGTTTTCATTTTTACTGGAAATGAAGTACAGTACTTCTAGATAAAGTATTAATGTGAGACTTTCCTTGAGAAAGGAACTAAATTCTACATAGGGTGTGCCTGAAGAGCATGCCTGAAGATCATGCTAGTACACTAGGGAAGATGTATATTATTTATCCCTTCTCTGAATTCTGGTGGCAGAAATCCACACCTATTTTTGACAGTTTGCTTAGCCTATGTGGCTCCAATTATGCTTTAAGGGCCTTTGCATGCTACCATAATATGAAATAATTATGTCTTTACATGTGTGTGCCTCAACTCCAAGTTTCAATACATGTTACTTTTTTTTAAAAGCCCAATTTTTTAACCGGTCGCATGATGCAAACAATGAATAGCCATAGAAGTGGGAATAGAAGCCAGCGAAGCTGTCAAACAGGCTCTGTGTTCCATGGTGTTTGGAAAAATTTGGATTTGCGCAGTCGCTCCAGGGTTCTAATAACCTGTCTGACCTGCTTTTGGGTGATTAGGTAGATGCAGTGTACCTCGTTGTCAAGTTGCTCCAGTCCTACTCAGCAGCTTAAGTATGACTTGATCACCATTTCCAAGTTAGTGTCCAGATTTTAGTGTCCTCATAGTTGTCTTGCCTATGCGAACTGAACTGATTTCAGATCAGATCCTAGGGGACCTACTGCCAACTGTAATGTGAATACAACTGATAACTTTGACAGTGTCAGTAAAGAGGCTAGGGTCTAAATATACATGGAAATTTTCCTTTCTCTGCCCTAGTTGTGTTCTCGCTCTGCTCATTGGAGGTGAGATACTGCACAGGTGATAGTTGCAATGCAATATCTATTTTAAACTCTAGAATACAGTATTGCATACAGCCATTTCCTCAAGCAGTGAGGACAAGGAGATTTCCCCCACTAGGAAAAAAGGTGTATTTTTTAAAAATGTGTTGGCCCCTAATACAGATAGGGCAAGTTGTATTTAACATGTTCATTAATTAAGGTGAAACTTACGGCTTGAACTGTCTTCCTAGGATTTTAAAACCATGGAACATGTTTTAAAATGCATCTTTCTCGTGGACAGAACAGGCCCTAGGTGGTTTCACTGTGGCTACTAATTTTCAGTTTTTAACTACGTATCTCTAGTAACAAAAGGGACTGTCTTGCCTGACTATGCATAGGACTTGAATGTCTCACTTTGATATTCTATATGTAAAATGTGTACTTATGAAATATTTGGTTGAGCGCCAGCAGTGTTTGATACTGCACAAGTTGCAAATAGTTCCTGGCCTGAACTTGTCATTTAAAATTCAGTGATAGACACGACTGCGCTGGGAGACCAGAAAATGGTAACACTTCTTTTGTATACTTAAAAATAGTGTTGATATAGTAGCATTTTAAGTGCCCTTCACATGCAAATTCACTTGAAGTACATTTTAATATGTAATGGAAGTGCATATTGGGATGGAGGTGTCAGTTGTGGCATGAGGTTGGTTGCACTATAAGGCATCAAGAAGAGTCAGAAAATAAAATGTGAGGTGAGGATGCCATCGCATAGGGAGTGAAGAGGGTAAGGAGAGATGCAACAATACAAGCAGGGACTGAACTGTGTCCAATGGTGGAAGGGAAAAAACCCTTAAATTTGAATACGTGATGGAGCAATTCAGGTAGGGGAGAAACATGATCTGAGTGCACAACAAGGAGGGATGAATTGAAGGAGGTAAGTTAGAAGACAGGGAGGCTTGAGAAACCTTAGACTCAAGCTACAGGGACATAACTTGGAAATATGGTAGAGAGATGTGACAGAATTTGGTGACAGCTTAATTTTATGGGGAAATTTCATTTCTAAATAGGGTAGCCTTTGGGTAAGATCTTAACTGATTTGTTTAACCCCAAATCTTCTTTCATTTAAAAATGGTTAAACATCCTACACGGCAGATAGATGGCTTTTACACTGACACTTCAGGTGAGTCTTAAATTGCCAAAAAGTGAATGATTTTGTTCATGTGCTACTGTAGAGAATCAATTTTGAGATTTATATCTAATTTGTGGTATATTAAATTCCTATCCACTCACAAATGTTTCCTCCTCTTTAGGAAGCTGAACAAGCAAGGACAGATTACTATATTAGAACACTATCACTTGAATTTCAAAACGTAAGTAGTTAAAAACTTTTCAGGTTTTCCCACTCTGGACAGTTGCTCAAATAGACAATTTTTGTTCCATGTTGTTAGTCTTAATCTTGTATGATTTAAGATCAAAGATCTGGTGGTAAATAATCATGGAAATATACAGAAAAATCAAGTCACTAATAATTATCTTGATTCTGTGTTTATGTACATTACCAAGTTTGTAAGGATTATGAATAATTTAATTACAACAAACAAAAGGTTCATGCTATATTTTAGCATATTACCTGTTCTTATGGTAGTGCTTTTGTGGTTAATCAAATCTTTGGGACATTTATTTAGTAGTGTTCATCAACAAAATTATACCAGATGAAGTTCTGACCCTGTATTGTTAAAGGTCCCTGAAGATATGCTGTTTACACTAAACTTGTGGATCAGATATTCAGCTAATCTGTAGGAGTAAAAGAAGCTTTTTGGTCCCGCCAACCTTTTTACTGCCTTTTAAAGTGTGATCTTTTTCATTGATTATAATTGTGCTTCTGACAAACTTATCTGACTGCCCACTCTATAGATTATTTATTAGCCTGAGAGTTCTTCGTGATGTTTTGTTTGAAATATTTTAATGCCCAGTTATATCCACTTGCCTTGTTATCTCTGTTTAATGTAAAAATGATGCAGTTCTTCAGTCTAGCTTAAGACTTAACAACATAGAACGAATAAAATTTCCATCTGCGCTTCAAAATCTTACTGACATGGCCTCTGAAAATATTTTTGGTTCATCTAATAGATGCTTTTAGCTTTTGTTTAGTAGGTGCTGACCTTCCTGCTTTTGCGTGTCACTTTGTTTTTGTCAGTTGAAGTCTGTGGGATTTAGAGGATGCAGTCAAAGCTCAAAATAGAAATAAAATCAGTGCTCAAAGCACTCTTTCTGCCATGGAAAAACTTATCAACGGTAGCATTACTAAAATTGCACTTTCAAGATCTATTTCATTGGTTAGAATAAGAATCTTACGAGTATTATTCCTGATACTTAAGTTCTTACAATTAATGTTTAGTGTGAACACCAGTTATTAATACTGATATATTTTCATGTTAGTTTATTTGGAAGTTATGAATGTTAATCCTTAAGAATTGCCATCACTTTTTTGTGAAATAAAGCTATGTTGTTCTTCAAGGGATGTCCCGATGGGTGCTCCATATGAAGGTGAGACAGCACTCGCTGTGACTGATGTCTGTTGCCTCAGCATCATCTAAAAGGGGATACACATGTATACCTCACCGCCTCTTCCCCTTGCACTGGAAATGTGTATAAATAATAGCATTGTCTGACAGCCCACAGTTCCTTTTCTACTTGCTTTGGTCTGGGATAAAACACAAAGAAATGGTCTTGAGGATCCTAGACAAGTAGATCTCCAATCCTCTGCACCATTTTCCAGTTTTGGGGCATGAGTTTTCATGAACTTTGGTCCCAAAAAATGTGTGTACCAGCACACTTAGCAGCAGCAATTAAACTGTTAGTCCCAAGCAAGCCCATGGCATCATTAAAATTGTCAGTACCATGAAAATCATTGGCACCAGACAAATCTCTTGCATCATCTATAGACACTTCACAGGAATACATCCTTCGTTTGATATCAAACCATATATTTGTCTGAACATGCTTTTTTTCTCTTCCACAAAACTTTAGATACCCTGAAGACTTGCCTGGTATCGGATACTCCTAAGTCTCTACTTTCAATGTCACCTTCTCCTCCCTGCCCTCCAATCCCTTCTCCCCAAACTCAGTGCTTCTCTCTTTCTCCACGGAGGATAGTACCCCCGTATCCCCATATCACTCCCTCATATACCAGGCAAATCATATCTGTTCACCTTAATTATCTTGGTATCCCGGTATGGTCCACTATCTTGGCATGGACTACGTTGGATAGAGACATGTGTTTCATTTGCTGTACACTGGCCTCGTGCCAAGTACTGGGAATAGTTTGGGAAACCCTCCGAAGGAGCAAAGACTGAGACCCATAGCTCTTTCTCCTCCATCAGTTTCTTGACCTCTGGCATAAGAAACTTTTGGTACTAATTTGAAGAGGAGGAATAATAGGAGGAGGCGTCACCATTTTTTCCCTTCTCCTCCTCCCCTGATGAGGGTGTCATGCCTCCATCTCCTACTAGGGATGTAAATTCCCATTTCATTAGTTAATTGGTTGAATGTTAAGTTTAACTGTGTAACTGATTAAATGGGGCAGCCAGGCTGGAGCAGGATCCCTCCTCCCAGCTCTGCCATGGTCATAGGTGTCTCCAGCTCGGTTGGAGCACTTGCTGTGTGCTAGGGCTGGGCCCACCATAGTTAGCACCTGCTCTAGCCAGGCTGGAGCACACCCTGCTTGTGGTGGGCCCCTTAGGGCTGGAGCAGCCCCTGCCTGCACAGGCCAGAGGGGCTGCTCCAGTCTCCACTGGTTAACTGTAACCAGCAGTCTCACCCTTAGCAGGTTATCATTAAGATCCATATCGCCATCTGTCAGTGACTTCAGGCATTTTCAGGATTCATTTTGCAGGATTGCAGAGTCCCTGTAAATTCCTTTGGAGGAGGTCAAGGACCAGCTGTATAAATTGCTTATGTCCTCTTCTTCCAGAATCTCACTAAGAATCAATGCTATCAACTGTGTAGAGCTGATCTCGCAGACCCCTGAATCCATCTCTCTGACCTGCAAACATGCCAAAAGCAAAAAATGTTCTGATAAAGGGTGCAGAATTTGTATTTTCATGTCCTAACCTGGATTCTTTCGTGGCCAATGCAGTGCAAGGAGGCGGTGTTCGCTACCAAGACAATGTTAATTATCCAGATAGGGATTGGAAATGTATTGGACTTATTTGGACACAAAGCATATTTATCAGCCCTCCTCCAATTTAAAATCTTCAACTACAAAGCTGATATGACTAAGTACAGTTACATAAAATATTTTAAGTTGGAGGAACTGTGCCATGACCTTCCAGAGGTCAAGAAAGAGTAATTCCAGTATATAATATTGGAAGGTGATACCTTCTAGCTCTCACAATCATGAAGCTTCATGAGACTTTGCAGACACCACTTTCTGATCCATCACAAATGATGTGGTCATGAGGCACATATCCACTTACCAAGTTTTTCAAATCCTGGTATAGGCAAGGTGGAGCAAAGTCCCACTCTTTGTGAGCAGATGCAGTTAAACTGGAGAACTGGTGTTTCCAACACAATGGCATCAATTCAGCAGTGTACTTCTCTGAACACCAAGACACCTTCATGGATACACTAAGCAGCAACGTCTTCCATGATTACAAGTGGTAACTGGATCAGTCCATCTTTAACTGATGGGATTACCCCTATTATAGACTCCCTTTGCCACACAGCACAACATCCACTGCCCTCTGGGACATGAGTATATAGGAGATGCATTCCTCGTAATATGAGACACATCTGTCTTTTGTGCCTGTCCCTCCTATTCTGAGAAATGTGCAAAATACAGGAGGACTGAGTTCATGTCATAGCTCTGTCATGGCCATGGCATGTCTGCTATATGTACCTCCTCCACATGATGGTATGCCAACTGATCTCTCTCTACCCAATGTCACAGCTCCTTTTGCTGGACACCTCCTCTATTCCAATGCCTAGATGCTCAATCTGAAAGCCTGGCTTCCAGCATGTTTTGGGCACAGACCAAACTTTTCAAATAGCAGGCCTTCACATGACTAGATAAGCTTACATTCACAAATGAACTAGATTTCAGTACTGTTACTCTTTCCACTCAGCCAAAGCAGCACACGTTCCACTAGCACTTACCTTGGACTACATGCTAGTCGATAAACAAGAGTTATCCAGCACTTGCATATCCGTACACTTTGTAGCAATCACTATTTTTTTTACTGCCTCATAGTCAATCTGTGTCTCATATCTATTCATAACATTCTTTCTGAAGGATCTCCAAAATCTTTGAAACTTGATGACTCCTTGGAGTCATGGAGGACTTTGTCCTCCTCTTACATCCTCTGATTAAACCTCTATTTTGAACCAATGGCAACCTGTTTTTATGTGCATCTATGAAAGAAAACAGCTTTCCTTGTTGCCATCACTTCAAACCAATGAGTAAGCAAAATTGCAACCCTTATGTCAGAAGTAGGGAACCCCTGGCCTGCAGGCTGCTTCTGGCCCACCAAACAATTTAATCCAGCTCTTGGAGGGGGATCTAGTGGCTGTGAAACGCTGCAGGAGGTCCCAGGGGCTGCTTTAAAAGCTTCCCCCAGCCTCCTCTGCAGCCTGATTCCTCTCCTGAATGTGGGAGAGGGGTGCAGGAGACCTGGCCAGAGGGGGAAAGCGCCTCCTGCTGGAGCTCCTGAGTAAACAGGAGCTCCAGCATTTCTGTGCTTGCTACCCCCGCCTCCTCGCACCAGACAGCTGTGAAGGGGCTGGAGCTGTTTAAGGGAGGCATGCAGGGACTGGGAGAGAAGGGGAAGAGTGAAATACATTCCCTGAGTGGGAGGAAATGAAATGGAGGTGGGTCGGACTGCTCCAGTGATGTGAATGTGGAGTCTGATAGGCACTGCTGATGAAGATCTCTAATCCTGAGCACGGGGAGATGCCACATCTAATGTGGAGCACTCATAGGAACACACATCTCAATGTCAGTTACTCCACAGGGTGAGTAACCTTTTCTTGAATAAAATGCTGGCAAGAGGAGAACTTAAATTATTGTAAAATATTTAAGTTCCATTAATACAGGCAGTCCCCGGGTTACGTACAAGATAGGGACTGTAGGTTTGTTCTTAAGTTGAATCTGTATGTAAGTCGGAACTGGCATCCAGATTCAGCCGCTGCTGAAACTGACCAGCAGCTGACTACAGGAAGCCTGAGGCAGAGTTGCTCTGCCTAGGGGCTTCCTGGAATCAGCCGCTAATCAGTTTCAACAGGCTGAATCTGGACGCCAGTTCCGACTTACATACAGATTCAACTTAAGAACCCCAGGCGTCCCCAAGTCAGCCGCTGCTGATACTGATCAGCGGCTGATTCCAGGAAGCCCTGGGCAGAGCAACTCTGCCTCGGGCTTCCTGTAGTCAGCCGCTGGTCAGTTTCAGCAGCGGCTGACTTAGGGACACCTGGGGCAGAGCAGCTGGGTTGCTCCAGTAGCGCCGCTCCTCGGCGCTACTGGAGCAACCCAGCAGCACCCCAGCTGCTCTGCCCCAGGCGTCCCCAAGTCAGCCGCTGCTGAAACTGACCAGCAGTGGCTGAATCAGGACGCCTGGGGCAGAGCAGCTGGGGTGCTGCCGGGTTGGTCCAGTAGCGCCCAGAGCGGCGCTGCGGGACCAACCGGCAGTGCCCCAGCTGGTCTACCACAGGCGTCCGGAAAAAAGCCTGGTCTGCTTGGGGGGGGGGGGGGGTGCACTAGCTGCGCTCCCCCCCCCCCCCCCAGAAGACCAGGGAGACGCGGAGCAAAGCCGCGGGCAGCGGGACAGCCCAGACGCGCTACGGCTGTCCCGCTGCCGGCGTCCTCGGCGGCTTTGCTCCCCGTCTCCCTGGTCTGCTGGGGGGGCTACACCCCCAGCAGACCAGGGAGACACGGAGCAGCTTTTCTCGTCCCGGAGGACGCGGGCGGCGGGACCGCGGTGCATCTGGGTGTCCTGCCGCTCCCGTCCTCCGGGGCGAGAAAAGCCCCATTCGTAACTGTGGATCTGACATAAGTCGGATCCGCGTAACTCAGGGACTGCCTGTAGTTTGAGAATTCTTGTACACACTCACAGTAATTCTATGAAAAACAAAGGGTTTAAATATTTTCATTTGTTTTAATGGAATAAGAGCTCTTGTATAATTTTATTATATAACTCCTTGTTGCATTTAGAAATTAGAATAGCTTAGCATTCAGACCTGGTCATGGTAATAAGTATTGGAAGTTCTTTTGTCTTTTTGCTAAAAGAAATCAAGCTCACTTACAAAATAACTATTTAACAATGCAGGAATTGACCCTTTTCTTCAGAATTATATTTCTTAAGGGCAAATTTATAGCTCAGAGCTGGGGAGGGCCACTTACGCTTCTAGTCAGGTGGCCAGCAATAATAAACATAACTAGCTTGAAACAGTGTTGGTAAGGTACGTAACTATCCAGGCTGGGGTTTGTAGTGATAAGCAGTGTTACTAAATGAATGTTACAAGCTATGGTCTTGTGCTTGGTCAGATATTCTCACTTAAAGGCATTTCCTGTCCCTAAAAATAGCTGAGATCTCAACCATTTCAGATAGTTGTTCAGAAAAAAAGCTTACAACAGTACACACTGTTCATGTATCAGTTTATTTTGTTTGTCATGCCTTCCTATGGCTTGGTAATCTATAAAGCATCCTAAATTTTCTGTTTCTTAGCAATGTTTTTTGGCTACCCCCACTAAATAGGCTCAGAAGGACTTTGTGTATATTGTGGTATATGTATGAATTGTTCCTTACATTTTTCTGCGGTGCCCTCTGTGCATTGTTACATTTGAAGAATTTTTAAAGAAATGAAGAGCAGGTTATTCTCTTTAACAATTGAACCATATGGGAACTGGATAATTCAGGTTTATTCTTGATGAATTTTAGCTTGTTCCTCAGTTTGCATCAAACTGTTTGACCTATCAAGTCTGCAGTCCCAGTTTAGTTCCCTTGAGACTCCTGTCCACTATGTCACAATAACAGTAGTACCAAAACAGTCACAATTGGTGCTTGCTAACCCTCTCCCTGCACCAGGAAGCTTATGGGAATTATCCAGTTCCCATCAGTTTATAGATTGAATCAACTTTTCCCCGAGATAATTGGTCTCTCTAGGACAAAATCATTGGGACACATTGACAGCTTATTTTGGGGAAGCTTCCTACTTGTACATAACCTGTTTGGTCAATAAAGGGATTTTTTTTCCTGAACATGAGCATCTAATTCTCTAATAATTTTTTTTTTAAAAGTTACACTGAGCACTCTTGCTTGTTAGATTACTATCTTTGTTTTAGTTCATGATGATACACTCATCAAAAGCATGAGTTTACAAACTGTTTTTCTGCCAATCCTGCATGCTCTTCCTGGGAATTGAATGAGGAGTCCTGTGGCACCTATACACTAACAGATTTATTTGGCTTTGGGTAAGAACCACTTGCTCAGATGCATCTTTATGATGCCACTGGACTCCTCATTGTTTTTGCAGGTACAGTCTAATATGGCTAGCCCTCTGAGACTTGGGATTTGAATGTCATTCTGGGTCTTCCCTTCTTTGAACATCTCCACAGTTCATAAATGCTTTGTAGGCAAGATGTACAAGACAGAATAGAATCTTTCTTAGCTATATTGTTTTTGTAGGTCCAACAAAAACTGAGGTCTGTACATCTGAGTTACTCTGTGGCCTGTCGTTTCCTGTAGCTCCTTTTTGCAACAATGGGCTTAGAATCATAGAACCATAGAGCTGGAAGAGACCTCAGAAGGTCATCAAGTCCAACCCCCTGCTCTAGGCAGGACCAATCCCAACTAAATGAACATGGCCAGGGCTTTGTCAAGCCGAGACTTAAACACCTCTAGTGATGGAGACTCCACTACTTCCCTAGGTAACCCATTCCAGTGCTTCACTACCCTCCTAGTGAAATAGTTTTTCCTAATATCCAACCTGGACCTCTCCCACCACAACTTGAGACCCTTGCTCCTTGTTCTGCCATCTCCCACTACTGAGAACAGCCTTTCTCCATCCTCTTTGGAACCTCTCTTCAGGAAGTTTAAGGCTGCTATCAAATCCCCCCTCACTCTTCGCTTCTGCAGACTAAACTGACCCAACTCCCTTATCCTCTTCTCATAAGTCATATGCTCCATCCCCCTAATAAGTTCGGTTGCCCTCCACTGGATCCTCTCCAATGCGTCCACATCCTTTTTGTAGTGGGGGGCCCAGAAACTGGACACACTATCTCTAGATGTGGCCTCACCAGAGCCGAATAAAGGGGAATAATGACCTCTCTGGATCTGCTGGCAGTGCTCCTCTTAATGCAACCTAATATGCATTAGCCTTCTTGGCTACAAGGGCACACTGTTGACTCATATCCAGCTTCTCATCCACTGTAACCCCCAGGTCCTTTTCTGCAGAACTACTATTTAACCGGTTGATCCCCAGCTTGTAACTATGCTTGAGATTCTTCCATCTCAAGTGCGGGACTCTGCACTTGTCCTTATTGAACCTCATCAGATTTCTTGTGGCCCAATCCTCCAATTTGTCTAAGTCACTCTGGACCCTATCTCTGCCCTCAAGCATATCTACCTCTCCCCCTAGCTTAGTGTCATCCCGTAAACTTGCTGGCTGTGTCTAGACTGCCATGATTTTCCACAAATGCTTTTAATGGAAAAGTTTTTTCATTAAAAGCATTTGCGGAAAAGAGCGTCTAGATTGGCACAGACGCTTTTGCGCAAAAGCACTTTTTGCTGAAAAGCGTCCGTGCCAATCTTGACGTGGTTTTGCACAAGAAAGCTCCAATTGCCATTTTCGCCATCGGGGCTTTTTTGCACAAAACAGCTTTTACCTGTCTACACTGGCCCTCTTGTGCAAAAGCATTTGCGCAAGAGGGCTTATCACTGAGCGGGAACATCATAGTATTTGTGCAAGAACACTGACAATCTTACATTAGCAGCTGCTTTTGCGGAAAAACTTGGCAGTCTAGACGCAGCTGCTGAGGGTGCAATCTATCCCCTAATCCAGGTCATTAATAAAGATATTGAACAAAACCGGTCCTAGAACCGAACCCTGGGGCACTCCGCTAGAAACCCACCGCTTACACCAGTGGTTTTCAGCTTGTGGTCCACAGACCACTGGGGTCTTGCAGACTATGTGCACCTCTATTTGAAATTTTTAGGGGTCTGCAAACATAAAAAAGTTTTGAAAATCACTGGGTTAAACAAATTTGTTAATTAATACTTATTTTTACCTAATTTAAGATTACAAGTTTTACTTTATACAGGGAAAAAAAACATGAAATCTATGATTTTTTTAAAACAAAATTGGAGATCATGATTTTCCATATTAGCCCGAGTACCACGTCTGTTTTATCTACTGTTGTGCTTGTCTTGCTCATCCCTTAATCTTACTTCATGTTGTCTAATATTTCCCATTCACTCTGTCTAAATGCAGCATCTGCTGTCTTTTCAGTGAAAGTCTTTTGGTCAGAAAATAAATCATGCAGATGATATATTTATACAAATTCAATTGTAATCAATTTTTTCCCTTAGGAAACTCGTAGGGTGTATCAGTTTCATTATGTGAACTGGCCTGATCATGATGTTCCTTCATCTTTTGATTCTATTCTGGACATGATCAGCCTAATGAGAGAATACCAGGAGCATGAAGATGTGCCTATTTGTATACACTGCAGGTACCAAAAATATTTAATATTTCTTTGAAGTTGTATGTTTGGTACAAGAATTACATGTGTGTATTTAATTTTGAAATGGTACTCTTTTAGCTCGCTGTTAGACCGTATCATTCTAGACAGTATTCAGGATTATGTATACATTAATATATGGCTAAGTGAACACTTGGGGTATGTCTACACTACCGCGCTAGTTCAAACTAGCGGGGGTAATGTAGTCATCTGCAGTTGCAAATGAAGCCCGGGATTTGAATTTCTCGGGCTTCATTTGCATGAAGCTGGCCGGCGCCATTTTTAAATGCCAGCTAGTTCGGACCCCGTGCTGCGTGTAGCCGCGCGGCACGGACTAGCTGGTTCGGATTAGGCTTCTTGAGGTGTACAGCTAGTTCGGATTAGAAGCCTAATCCGAACTAGCTAGTCTGTGCCGTGTGTAGCCGCGCGGCACGGGGTCCGAACTAGCCGGCATTTAAAAATGGCGCCGGCCGGCTTCATGCAAATGAAGCCCGGGAAATTCAAATCCCGGGCTTCATTTGCAACTGCGGATGACTACATTACCCCCGCTAGTTCGAACTAGCGGGGTAGTGTAGACATACCCTTACATAGTCTTAAAATGCAGCCCATGGTTGCCATCTCTATCTTCAAGTGAAGGACTAAGGCCAAAGCTGTTTCTAAGGTGAAGTATTAGAATGTCTTACGGACAAAGTGCTAAGAAGTAATAGGTCTTTATGCATTTGTTAACTTGTATGCATCCCTTGGTCTGCAGTTTCTGCTTCAGGACACTGTCGTCTAGCAGTGCCCACTACTTGGTTCTTCACCTTTTCGGTGATACTGACAGTCCTGAGTCCGCATAAACACCTGAGTGGCCAACTGTGGCCCCAAAGTCTAGCCCTTTTGCTTCGGGCAAACTGCAAT
The DNA here is from genome assembly GCF_052426305.1 of Pelodiscus sinensis. Classification (NCBI taxonomy): domain Eukaryota; kingdom Metazoa; phylum Chordata; order Testudines; family Trionychidae; genus Pelodiscus; species Pelodiscus sinensis. The sequence continues at coordinate 24,706,063 of NC_143052.1, read as the reverse complement.
CTGTAAATGTCACACTCTTGTGGCAGGGTATCAGGCTGGAGCTTTTCTTCAGCTCCCCTGAGTTTTCCCAGCACTTCTCTGTACAAGGTGCTGCTGGTTCCCTGCTACTGGTGCACAGTTCCTTCTCCCTTGCTGGTCATGATGACTTTGAGCTCCCCTCAGCTATGCAGCCTTTTATAGGACCCTGCCTGGCCTTGATTTGCTGACTGCTCCTTGCCATGATTGGCCAGGTTTGCACAGGCTTTCTCTGGCCTGCTTTTAACCCTCCCTTTTGGCATGGGCTACAGCACCATTACAGATTAAAACATGCAACTTGTTATAGGCTGACTTTTTGATTTTGCAGTGCTATTGCAAAGCAAAACACAGCCAAAGAAATGTATAGCAAAATGGTTACAAAAATAATATTTATTATCAAGTAATATCAATCAAGGGATGTTGGATATCGAAGAATAGAATAGTTGACTAACTGCATGAATTCTTAGTGGTTAGCCGACACTTGTGTAGTCCCCAGGGATGGGACTGGCAGCCAAATGTTCTTCAGTCCTACTCCTGAGAGCCAGTCCATGAGTGAAGCTAGTTTAAAAACCAGCTTCCCTCGTGGACCGTGATACAGCAACACCATTGCATGGTCGGGGGGGGGGGGGGGGGACACGAGATCTCCAGAGATAGAGCTGCTGGGGAGAAGTGGGTGGTCCGAGTTCCCTGTGGACAGAGGCAGCTCTAGCCTTTGTGGGGAGCTCGGATCCCCCATGGACAGGGGCTTCTGTTGGGGACCAGCCTCTAGCAAGCTGTGGCCCACCATGGGCAGAGACTGCTTTGCGGCAGCCTCCCCTCCCCCGTCTCCTCACCCCCACGATGCTGCCTCTGATAGTCAGCAGCATGAGGGAGGGGAGGCAGGCAACACTGTGGAGCCAGTGCTGGGGGGGAACCGGCTTTTAAGCCGGCTCCTCTCCCACCAGTTCCTGTTTCCTCCTTTTCCCCACTTGCTGCCTCTGATACAGAGGCAGCAAGCTGGGGGGAATGCGAATAGTCCAAATGATTAATTAATAAGCATAGGCTTATCAGTTAATCTAGTCATTAACTACTTGGTGACATCCCTAGTAAGAATGTTCCTATACATTTTCATAGCATGCAATAGATAGATTAGGATCAACAAACTCTGCTATGCTGTGAAATCTAAAATTATTTGCTTAGCCAGTGCATTGATGCATAAAATAAACACTAAATGTAAATGTCAAATCTGCTTGAAATTCAGAACAGTAAGTCTTATTTAATATACAAGTAAGGTTTCTTGCCTTGTTGATGAGACTACAGTAGTGTTCATTTAGCAAATCCATTAATTGTAATAGTTCTGGGTTGCTCTGATGAATGACTTCTAAATCTGTGCAGGATTAAGCATAATATAAAATTGAGGCTTATGCAATTGTCATTGTATTTCTTAAAAGAATAAATGCTAAAGAAGCAATGAATATACCAGAAAAAGCAAAGATAAAATCACCTATCTAAACATTTGAACTTCCCAAAAGTGTGAAAATTTCCCTCCCCCACTGACAAAAAAACTGGATATTTGAAGCCCTACATCCTAGACCACAGCAGCTCTGTAGCTGCTGTTGCAGTACCTCTTGGAGGACTCAAACATTTACTTTATTGACCCACAAAATTTAAACTCTTCTTGCAATATCTAAAGGGTATGTATTTAATTATATTATCTACTAGGTTATGATTAATAAATCTGTATGATTTGGATTCCCTTTAATACTCTTCATTTTAATGAAAATGCTACTTAGGAGCCTTATTATCAAGCTCTAGTACATTTTTTTCTTTAAAACTTATGATAGTGGTATAATAATAAAATAATATACTGCTATAATAAAAATATTCTTTCTTTCTCTCTTTCTCTCTTTTATTTATATCTAGATCTAGATCTAGATCTAGATCTAGATCTAGATCTAGATCTAGATCTAGATGATATATATATATATATATATATATATATATATATATATATATATATATATATATATATATATATGAATTCCAATCTCTTTTGTACATTGGGAGAGAATTAACCCTAAGTATAGATATGACCATTGACTTTGCAGCTTTAAATATAATTCTTTGAACACGCCTTTGATTGTGATCAGTGTTTATGTAAATTATATAGGAGGGGTTAATTCTGTAAACCTTTTGGGGATGCTTTCTGGTATACAAGTGTGTTTCTACTTGGAAATGATAACCGTGCTCTTTATTTAGCAGATGTGCTATCTTTGTGTATTCAGTTGTCAACCAACATTAGTGACAGAGTTTTTACTATTTTTTAGTCCTATTTAGTGCTGAGAGAGTGAAATTGCATCTTCTACTTGAGCATCAACAGAAGTGCTAACTAAGTTTCAACCAGTTGCATCAATGTAATGAAGATGCATAGGCTTTTAATAATAAATTAATTATTGCTTATGAAGCATGGTAGGGAAGAAAACTAAGTTTGTGTTTTGAGTTCAGTATAAAATAAGTCTCTTGTAAACTGAGCACACTTGGTATAGAAATCATTTTAGGACAGAATACACATGGAAATCTATTATTCCATTTTACACATGGAAATCTATTATTCCATTTTTCATCACTTTTCAAAGGAGAACATCGTTTCAAAGATGGTCAGTTCCATTGATTAGGAAGCAACACAAAGCATGTGTTACCAGGTTATCAAGAAAATAAATGTAAAGTGTAAAGTTTTTATATTGTCTTTTCCTCTACATAGCCATCCTATAGTGCTTGAACTGTTAGATCAGTTACGTAGTATTATTTTACTATATAGAACAGGAAAAAATACTTCACGTTCTACTAAATCATTTCTTTTGTTGGCTAGGTAAACATAATACTTGCAATAAAATAGTCATGGTTTAAATACATTAAGAGCTGGCTTAACAAAGATATTTGAGGACTTACATATTAAGTAGGTAGTGATATTTTACCTTGATTTTGTAAAAATGAAAATATTAAGTCTATAAAACTGACATAAAGTAACTTAATCGTTGTCAAAAAACTGAGTAACTGTTTATGTCCATAGTGCAGGGTGTGGAAGAACTGGAGCCATCTGTGCCATAGATTATACATGGAATTTGCTAAAAGCTGGGGTAAGGAAGATTTATAGTAATATAACTTACTGTAGAATTAGGTCATATTTTATACCAGTGATTAAAATTAAATTTCTAACTTGCTGAGAAGTAACTGAATCAGAAATTTCAAATGTTTGAAGTATATTAAAAATTGGCTTTAGACGACTTATGAAAGCACTTTTTCTTACATCAACAAAACAAAACCCCAAACCTATCCAGTCTCAGAATCTAAGTATATTAAGGTAAAATGACAAACAATAAAATGCAAATAGTACTTAGTTTTGAGTACATTGACCAAAATGCTGATCTGAAGTGCTGATTCTTGAATTAATTACATAGATTATATTTTTCAATGTCTACAAATACACTGCAGAGTGTGTTTACTCATTTTTTCTGAAAGGATTTCTTATAGCATCTTAGTCACTCTGCAGTTACCTGTTTTAATATTTCCCATTGAGATTTTTAGGTTCATCATTAAGCAAAGAGCTATGATGATAGGTTGCCATAATGGCAGTGTGTCAGATGCTTCTACCAAGAGTGTCTCATTTTCAGAATCAATCTCCAAAATATTTGTGTGATCCTTCAGTGAAATAGTTCTAAATACCAGTTATGAAGGAATTGTTGCTCTAAATGACTCGAGTAAGATTTATTTTCATGGAGGGAATGGGTCAGCTTTCTAAAAAGGAAGTAAGGCATGCTGTGGTAGTTACTTGAAAAATTGGTCTGACATATTTTAAATCACTATGTTCATGATCTATTGTTTTATAGAAAATAACATAACTTCACCCTGTATTTCAGAAAATACCGGAAGAGTTCAATGTATTCAATTTAATACAAGAAATGAGGACACAAAGACATTCTGCGGTGCAGACCAAGGTATATTTTTCTGTAGGGTAGACTTGGACTTTGTTGTGCCCTTTTTTTAAAAGAGTCTTGTACATTAATCATAATTTTTAACATGCATACAATAGGAGCAGTATGAACTTGTCCATCGAGCCATAGCACAACTGTTTGAAAAGCAACTACAGAAATATGAGAGTGTCACAGACTGGAAGATTGCTGATGGAGTGGTATGTTTTTCTATGACATATAGGTTTTCAGTTAAAGTTATAGCTTTTTACCCACAGTTTTTAGTTTTACTGTGCTTTCTGTCCTTGACCTTGTCTTACATATTTTTGTGGTGATAAGTTCAGCATTTAATGTCTTTCTTGTTTGTGGCCACGTGGACTGTGTAAATGTCTCTTAGCAGGCTTGTACTCTGCTTGCTCTGGCAAATTGATTTTGGAAGCAAAAAGCCACTTATCTGTGTTAAACATTTAAAGGGGATTTTTTTAACTGCTTATCATGAATGCAACTCCAGTACTACTAGTAATAGTAGAACTCTAGCTTAGACAGGCAACTCTTAGCATTTGAAACACCCCATGTGAGAATCTTGCTCTTAGCTTGGTTAGGTAAGAGGGTAAAACTCCAGCAGCAGGTTGAACCTCACTAGTCCGGCACCCTCTGGATCTGGCGTGTGCCAAAGCAGAGAATTTGCCGAACCACGGGAGGTCAATATTGTCTAGCAACATTACCAACACGGCCACTGCTTACGGGGTTCTCAGAAGACATTTAGGATAAATTAGAGCTAAATAACAGTACAGAACACTGAGAGCCAGGACTGGTGGCTCTGCACAAACTTTATGGGACTGTGGGTAACTTGTTCATGCTCATGATAAATAGACATCTAGTAACTGAAATCATGCCAGACAACGGATGTTGCCAGACCAGAAAGTGCTGGACTAAATAGGTTCAATGGTAGTTCTTTCTTTGGCTGCTACTGGTGGTAATATTGTTGAGAAACAACACCTGGACTACTAGATATTAACTATAAAAATGATGTGGTGAATAAAGCCAGTTAAAGGGAGCAAATAAAATGTAAATCAAAGTTTATCCAAGAAAAACTTTAGTGCGATAATTTATCCTCTGACCAGTTTAATAATCTACTATATATTTTTGATTGTCTCTGTCTATTCAAGATCTCCTTCTAAATGTAAGAGCTAGGACCACTAAATTTAGTGTGCAGCTTCCTCTCACCATAATTTAAAGCAAGTAAGGGTTTGGTTGTGCCAAGAAAATGGGATGTTCCTGGAATGGGATTTTCTCATAAAACTATACAGGAAAAAAGACAGAATCACCAGACAGGTGAAAAGGGCTAGCTGTGGGAGCCTCCCAATACCAGGTGTCTTTTTATAGGGGTGCTGAAATCCCCTCCAATTCATATAGGAACATTGCTGTCTGTTTTCCCTTGGTCAGGGGAAAGTGCACAGTTTGCTGCATTCCTCAGTTTGGTTGGGAAGCACAGAGGGCAGATGAACCTGGACCTGCCCAAGCCAGGGGTCATGCACCTCTCCCCCTCCTGAGCCTGTGGGAGCTGCAGTAGCCATGGACAGTCACTTCTCCCCTGGCCCTAAGCTATTGCTGTGAGCGAGGGATGGGACAGTCTTCTTGCCACACAGCAGCTTGCATACTGAACCCATCATTCCTACCCCCACCCCAGAACAATGATTTAAATGAAGTATGTACGTTTTTATTTGATTTTCTCCCCCCTCACCCCCCCCAAAAAAAACACAAATTGAGTTAAGGACCCAAGCAATGCCAGGTACGTCTTCTGGTTACAAGTAAAGGTGGGAAAGGCATAACAGTTCATTAATTTTCATTAATTTTCAAAACTCTTGAATGGACAAATTAACTTTCCATTTTCCCTTTTTTTCCCCCCTCACTGACTGTGTCTACACTGGCACCTTTTTCCGGAAATGG